>NC_056741.1:43584374-43646874 GCF_019279795.1 Protopterus annectens
ATCCTGGCTTTCCCAGAAGAAATGCTCCCCAAGGGGTTGCAAGGTTTAACCGAAAGAAAGATCTTCTAGAGGGGAGGCAGAGAGAATGGAATCCTCTGCATCAGAATCCTCATAAGTAGATAAGGGCAAATCCTGGTAATCAGAAGGAGCAGAAATATCAGATTCCTGATCAGAAGAATCAGAAAGAAATTCAGTTCTAGGTCTCAGAGGGGGAAGTCTGGTTTCCCCTAATTAAGATAATAAGGTCTTCAGCCATTCTAAGCATTTGTTTTTGAGGCATATGGGCCTGAGCATGCGATTTGGTCGTCTGTTTTCTAGGCGTAGTGCTAGTTTTAGGCCTAAGGGATTTGGAACTTTTGGATGGAAACAATGGCGTTGGTTTAAAACGAATGTCTGTAGGCCTGCATACACCTTCCAAAGCTGGTGCCTGCACAGCAGCTCCAGACCCATCCAAGGTAGAGACATCTGCAGGTTCCACAGTCGAAGAAGCATCTTGCGGGCATTCCGGACTCCGAATGGGTCTCAGTAGAGGCATCCGAATCTGAAGTAGCAGGTATCAGGGGCTGCGAAAGTGCCTGAGTACCGGCAGACTGGCGACTAGCTTAACGGAAGCGTCGTCGGCAGTTTTGGACCTATGTGGTTTGTCTTTATCCTTATGTTTCTTCGGAAGATCGGTAGTCCGATGGCTTACCGAAGCCATTTCGGAGTACTGAGATAGAGTACGAAAGTAATTGGCTGCAAAAATAGCCCGACAAATAGTTTGGGGGTTGAACAATGCACAAAACCGACAGAGAGGGACGTCGTGATCTGGGCCTAAACAGGGGATGCAGCAAGAATGAAAATCTCTGAGGTATTGCTTTCAACAGGCAAAACAATTAACTTTTACTGACATCGGTTGGAACAAGAAAAAGGATCCCCAATGGGGTACTTATCTTTTTTGAAGACTTCGGGTCTGAAACTCGAAAACGAAAATTTCAGGAGACGACCGGCACTGGCAAACTGCTTCTACTTCAAGCACCGCACGGCAAGAAGGACTGGGGTAATAGCGTTGGCTGCATGATTTATACCCCTGACGACCTGGAAGAAGAGACAGCATCCAACAAAGAAATCCTAACACTCTGGTATTCAGGCCAGCTGAGGGCTACCTGCAGGCAGATAACCCAAATGTGAGGACTGCAACAGTGAAACACGAAGAACATATGGTATGGCAGCTCCGGTTGGATGCTCAGCCTGAATCTGAATAATGTTATTTCAATTGAGTGTTTTGAACATGAGAGGCTTGAATAAGATCATGCATTATTATTATTAATGTGAATAAATACAAGCATGATCATTTGTTATTTATTGCTGTTTAGTACTATGGGTTTTATTTTTTACTTTTCTGAGTTTTACTGTGCTTGCACATTGTATGGATGTAGTTGATGAAATTCCCTAGTTATTCATTAACTTATTTCCGATTGGTTAAGGATAGTTCTTAAATGTGACATGTATTCGTGAATGTTACTCTGATGAAGTTCTACATTCCAGAATGAGAAAGCACTTGGTATGCAAATAAACTTGGACTCAAACTACTTGCCAGTTTTGGGTTTTGGGCAGGTGGAGAACATTCAGTTCTATGGATTAATGAGCATCAGACCACCACTATGTACAACACTCCCCCACCCCTTTCCTACTGAAACTCAAAACATTTGAGGCATCCCACTGCAAGCTATTTCTCTGACAGAAATATAATTTACTTCATTAACCCATTAAATCAAGTATTGCATTGTACTTGTCTTTGAACTTACCATGCCAAGCATCCCAAACGGTGAAAGCGCTGTTGTTGGCTGAAATGAGAGAAAATGTATTTAAAAAGTTAAGATGCATCTGTTTGCATAAAAATGTAGCTTCAGCAACATTTAAAAAACAGTCAAGAATGAAAAAATTCACTCTGACTTAATAAATCCACCTTTACTGCATACATACATAACAAAAAATAAGATTTGTACTATTTTGCAGTGTCATTTAATTACAGCTTTGAAGTACTGAGTAAAGCTCTAACGACCACTTTCACCCAGAGACCAACACACCTGCAAAGTGATTGCAAATTCTTCCATAGCACAATATGAAAATGAAAACATCTTCCTAGATTTTGAAGCTCATACATGTAGTCTGTTATTCTGGGATATACAACAGCTAAAGAGCTAAGAATGTAACCACCCCTTAAAGGAGAAAACTGTCTTTGGGATTCTGAGCATTTTCATTTCCAGCAGACTGTCTACAGCCCAATCCTAAACCCTTCTCTCTTGTGCGACATTAGCAAGGCACAGAAGCGCCCTAGTTTACTCCAACACTAAATAATCCTACTATATAAAAATCTCTACAAAGTATTTTAACTTGGGGGGGGGGGCTGCTTATTTGTCTCTGGCATACCTCTGAATTTACATGGATAGTTTCTTTAAATTATGTTTTTGATTTTGTTAATGGCTGCGAGTGTCTCAAAGACCTCCCTAAATAAATAAATAACTAAATAAACTCTTGCACAGGAAAGGTCAGTGAAGCCAAAAGTGACTGCAGCAACCCAATAATTTTTGAGAATCCCATACAGATAAAGCCTCAGAATCAGATGGGGACTTGAAAACCAAGCAGTTATTGAGAAACCATTTTGAGATCCTGCTTTTAAAAATGTTACATCATTCCACCAACTGCACAAAAAATAAATGTACAGCCTGCAAAGTGTAGAAGAATGCAAGAATCCAGAAGACTTTGTGAAGAAAAATAAAGAATAGAATCCATCTTGAATTAAAATGAAGTCTAGGTCCATGTGATTTAGAATGTTACTTCTTCCACTGACATAAGCATATTCTTATGCTTTGTTAGCTTGACTATACAGAAATAGAATTTTACTTAGTATGGTCAAGGTTATTAAAAGTACCAGGATGTTTTGTCAGCAGGATCTTTCAGAAACACATTGTTCTTTCTGGTCAGCTAAAACTTATACAAAAGTTTCATTTGTACTGTGATTTTACTATAAAAATAAGAGCTCTCTGTTTGCTTGGGGAGACGCAGGTTTACATTACTTTGTCTGTTCAGGATAGTCTACAGTGAAACACGAACATCTGCCAGTTTTCTATCAGGCAATTTTCTGTTGTATTGGTACAGAATTCATTTTCACTCTACTTCGGAGCTGGTAGTCTCTACAGTTAAGATTTACTAAATCTTTTCATTGGACATGAGCAGGAAAATTGTATGCGTGTATGATCAGTCACATTAATCATCATAAAGTTTCTTTACTTGTGTGTTAATTGGTTCTAATCCATAGAATACAAGGGGCGAGTATCCTTCTTGGGTATGAGAGCAGTTTTTTAAATCAAAGGAAACAGAATTAAACAGCGAGAATTCTTTATTAAAATGAGAGTGAATTTATAATTATAATCTCATATCTATCCCTTTGGTATGATGGAGAGTTATCATGGGCACCAGTACATGCATTTTCAAAGAGCCAGAGTTTGGTACTCCAGGCAGGTATATTTAATAATTATGGCACAGACCGCTGTACTTACTTAGGTATATTTAATAATTATGGCACAGACCGCTGTACTTATTTGGTGAAATAGCCTGACGTTAATGAAAATGGTAGTGCACTGCAAATTCCAGAGGAAAGAACTTTTAATAAGAAAACACTACAAGCTTAAAAAACACGCCTGTGCCTATTCAGGTGAAGCTTCTGCAAGGTAAACATGCTTTCATTATAGAAACTTCTGGACCACTCGTGTAAATTAAACTGTACAAACTACTGTACTCCTGATGGGATCCCTTAAGACATTTCAAACAAACCACCATCCTCCGATTTGTACCCTTCACGTCCCAGTATAGATGAAGACACTGCTTACTATCCTAAGAATCAAACAACCACCTGACAACTTCAATGGTGATTCATTCCAATCATGTAATAGCTGCGGACTTGTCAGGACAATGAGGTAGGCTATATTAAAGATACAAACTCTGTAAAAGTAATCTCTCCTAGAAGAAGCGGAGAAAAAAATTTACATGCAATTTTAACACAGTTTCATCAATAAGTCATAGTGCAATTAATGTCTGTGTAATGCACACATACTACCGGTTAAGAAACAAAAATCAATTTGTTCCTCACAGCTGTAAATTCATTAGTTATTCCTGCTTAACCCAACTCCTGGCTCTATTCCCTCTACTTTGTCTGTTACTGACATTTCTGTTTTTGTTTTCTCTACTCCAATTCCCCCTAACAGTAAGTATCTGTTTTTACTTACAAAATTGTACTCGTGTTCAATACCTATGGCATCTCATTCCTGCAAAAGCATATCACATTCTTCCTTCGCAGTTTTCTGCTATTCAGCCTGCATCATGCACTAATTGAAGTGGCTCCGTCCTTTCCCTGAATTAGCAGGGGATTGTAGACAAATTTCTAAATTTTGCAAAAGTATTGAGAGAGACTGTCCACTACAATGGCAAAAAAAAAAAAAAAAAACGAGAATGCATTCCTATCTCTGAAAACCCTCCTTAACCATCATTACTGGCTTACTCAGTTATTCAAAGAAATGTTTCCTTTTCTGTAGTGAGCATGGCACAGTAGCACTAAGCTTATTAACGCAGCTCAGAAACCATGTTTTTAGCCCTGTAGCCATGTTTTAGCGCAAACTTAAATCCTGTAGCATACGTTCATAGGTAGGTACTAGGCTATCGGCCCTAGGGCCCATACAAGCCTAGCCAATAAATGTACCCCGGCTTTCGCCACCCAAGAAAATTATTTTCCTGTGCCCCTGTCGAGCAGAGCCACAGAAGTGATCTCCAGGGTGAATTTCCCATTTCCCATCCAATCAAGATTTTTCTTGAAGAGTGCTAATGAGGAGCTTTGTTTGACATAGATAGGTAGTCTGTTCCAGAGTATGGGAAGTCTCTGGGACAGGAATCTATCCCTCCAGCATGTTCTGTTTATTGTGGTGACAAGGTTTAGGGTCCCTAGAGCATGTAGCTCAGAGGAATTGGGATTTCTTTAAGTGGAGCATGTCCAACAGCTCTGGGTTTGACATAGCTTTGTATGTTAGGCAGAGATCGCCCGAGTAGGCGATATGCGATGGAGTAAAGCTGTAGTTTTTTGAGACGGTCTGCATAGGGCATCTGTTTGAGGCCAGTAATCCTCTTTGTGAGGTATTTCTGTGGTCTTTCCAGTTGTTGTAGATGTCTTGTGAGGTACATAAGGGGCGTTGTACTCTATAAAGGGTCTAATGAGTGATGAGTAGAGGGGAACAATGACCTCTATTTTCTGGATGAGAATCCTTTTGTGCTGAGATGAGCCACTTAGAAGGATTTCTTGACCACTGTGGCGATGTGATTATCAAAGGAGAGACTACTTAATGCCAAAAATGTGATGAGATCTTGGGACACAGTTGGACAGTAGACTACCAGCTATGTGGTAGTTCATGGGTACAGAGTTTTTACCAAAGGGGATGACAATACACTTTTTGGCATTGAGCTTCAGACCATGGCTTTGACACCAGGTATCTGTATCAGTGAGGCCCTTTTGTAGTTTGTCCACATTGTTAGGAGTTTCGATTATGGCTCCTAGTTTGCAGTCATCTGCAAACTTTGTTAGCCAAAGACCTTCTGTGTTGGCCTGCACTTCAGAGAAGTAGATACCAAACAGGAGAGGACCCAGGAGTGAACCCTGTGGTACTCCACTTGTCACTGGTCTGATGTCGGATTTGGAATCCGCTAGTTACACAGTGTGGGTTCTGTCTGTGAGCCAGTTGGCAACCCATCTTGTGACATAGGGATTTATACCTAGTTTAGTGAGCTTATCTATAATTCCAGAGTGGGGGATGGTGTTGAAAGCCTTGGCGAGATCTAGATAAGCTGTGTGAACCATTTTACCCTCATCTATGGGCTTTGGTGACTACTTCAAAGAAGTCAATCAGGTTTAGGAGACACGATCTCCCTTTTACAAATCCAAACTGGGTAGGGTCCAGAGTTTGGAGATTACCAATGTCTTTGTTTATGGGTTCCACAATGATACATTCCATGGCCTTGCAGACCGGGCTAGTCAGGCTAATGGGGCGGTAGTTCCCAGGGTCAGTCGTGGCTCCCCCTTTGTGGAGTGGGATAACCATCGCGGTGCGCCATTCAGTGGGTACAAAGCCTGAGGTGAGGCTATGATTGAACATGGTACTTAGGTAGGGTGCCAGTTCATTCTGTAGTTCGTGTAGAACGCAGCCTGGGATATTGTCAGGTCCCATGGATGCTGTGTTCTTGGCTTTGGAGTGTGTGCTTTTTACCTGTGCAGCCCTGATTATAGGAATTTTGCATTCTTCCGGTATAGAGATAGGCCCTCTAGGGGGTGGGGGGGGGATAAAGTTAGCAGTGAACCTATCTGCTAGGATGTTGTCAATATCAGTTGGTTCTGTATATTTAGTGCCATTGTGCTGTAACTCAGAGCAGATCTGAGTGTTCCCATTTAGATTCTTGACATAGCTATAGAATGCTTTGTGGTTGCCTTTACAGAGTCAGTGGCAATTTTGTTTTCGTAACTAGCTTTGGAGGATTTTGAGGGATCTCAGCTTCTTACGGAGGTTGAACAGGGAGTTCCTCCAGTCATGGGATTTTACTCTTTTTTGCAACAGTTTCTTTCTTCTGTTGTAGAGTTTGTTTATGGCAGAGAACCACCAGATTGGCTTTCTTTTTTTGGAGGATAACATCTTGGTTCTATTAGGGATAGCATGATCCATGCATTGTGTAAGTGCTTATAAAGTGCATTTGTGTAGGATTTGGCAGTCATACCTCTATTGCCCGTCTGCATGGGTCTCATGAAGTTTGCCACTTCTGTCTTGTGTGAAGTTGGCTTTGGAGAAGTTTTTTTACGATGGTTTCCCTAATTGGGGGTGGGGGTGGGATGTGGATGTCCAGGCTGATTAGCTTGTGGTCAGATCTGACCAACGAGGAATTGACCTCTGGTGTGGAACACCTGTTTCCCATGTTGGTAATGACCAGGTCTAGGATATTGCTGCCCCTGGTGGGGGTGTGAATAAGTTGATCCAAGGCGTTGGAATTTATGAATTCTAGAAAACGTTGAGCAAAAGAGTTGGTACATGGGGTAGTTGAAATCGTCCATTATTAGGGTGTTGGGTTGTACCCTAATACTTTCCAGTGTATCAAGAAATGAGGAGTGTGAATCCTGGGGCATGGTGGGGGGGGTCTGTAGCAAGCTACAATTTAGATTGCGGTCTTGCCCAGAGTTAGTTGCACTTGGATAATCTCGGATGCATTATGCTGTGCAACTAGCCTGGAGGTGTGGATATCTTTAATGAATATGGACACGCCTCCGCCTTTAGTGCTTCTTTTTGGGTTAGGTGGCCGAAAGGTGTGGCATGAATTGAAGCCTGGTAATGCAGGGGTGCTCTCTGGAGCTTTGAACCAGGTCTCTGTCACTGCACAGATGTCAATGTTCTCCATTTTAAGGAGTGCGAGTGAGTGCATTTTGAGGTTTAGACTTCTAGCATTGAGTAGCATTACCCTCAGATTTTGCTTGCTTGTACCTGTTAAGGTGGTGAATTTGTCATTTGAACCTTGCCTAAAAAAGGCATTATAGGGGTGGCAAAAGCCTTAGCCACTATCCGGAATCCTAAGGGCGATAGGTGCAGGCCATCTCTTACAATGCATCGTGGACTGTCGATCATGTCATCCCAGGTAGACAAATACTGGATCCCCTTAGAATGACACCAGAAGCTTAGCCAATTGTTGAAGTCAATCATTTTATCCTTGTACTGTGGTATCAATTCTGGGTGATGGCAGGATGCTACTCAGGGTTAGGGTCATACCTGCCTGGGATACAAGATCGAAGAGCTCCTCCATGTCTTTTCATGTAGTCCAGGGAGGTACATCTCAAGTCATTCACACCAACATGGACAATGACAGTGTCATATTTGTACTTATTGTGGAGTGACCCAAGTGCATGCGTTCTGTGGCAGATCCTGGCACCTGACAGGCAGCTGACTGTAACTTTCTCCTTGTTTAGTCTAGTGAGTGGAACATCAGTGTGCATGACTACAGAGTCACCTATGACTAGAGTGTTGGGTACGTTGTTATACCTTATGGGCTGTGGCTGAGTGGCACACTGAGTTTGTGGGCTATGTGTCATTTGGGTTGTGTTGGGGGGTGGGGTTTGCTTGCATTTATGCTTTGGATGTCCCTGATGCTTGGGCAGGTTTTTATTGAGAGCCTCTGCGAATGTAGGTGTGCGTTTTGTGTTTCTATGTGTGTGTGTGTGTGTGTGTGTGTGTGTGCTTTGGTGGTGTAGGTTTTGAGGGACTATGTGATGAGTGTGGTGTGGTGCAAGTGTTTACCTTCTCCTCTTGACTGTCTAGTCCAGTCTTGGGTGAAAAGAGCTTTGCTTCCAGTTTGCCTATATAAGTGGATCTCTCACAGGTTGTAGTGTTGGGTGGTAGGAGGAGAGGGTTGTCTGTGTACATGAGGCAATACAGCTGCTAGGATACTAAATACAGCACTTTCATTTACATTTCGACAAAAAATCATTGTTGTGCCTCCACATTCTGTAGGTGCCTTGTTACAAGAGAGAGACTTGCTACTTGTCAAGAATTTTCCCTTTGAATCCTGCATCTTTAATTCTAACAAGGTCTCAAAAACCGCCTTATGACTGTGCTCTTTTTCCTTTTTTTTAAACCATGTGCTTTCTCCTAGATGTGACCTGACAGGTATCCAGAACCTGGAAAAGAGAGAGAGCTACATCTCACTTATGGCAACATTTTCTCTTGGTACTATGGATAAAATCCTGCACAGGAGGACAATTAATTGGAAATGTGAGCTATTACTGAACCTTGCAAACTAACAAAGAATCAAAGCATTACTTTCACAGACTCGCATTAGGGTTATCTAGTAACTCATGAGTTTGGAACACTACACAGGTAGAGATATGACATCAGGTTGTCATAAAAAATTATTTTTGAAGCTAAATTGCTAGATACACTCCTATCAAAAAGCATTGCCACAAGACTGTTGACTTGCATTAAAAACAAATCCCTTGCAAATATTGTGACTAAATAAACTGGATGCAATTACTGTAGTTCATGGAAACCATTACAAGATGTTGTGCCTTTTCAGGAACAGTCCAGGAATTCAAAAATGTAAAGTGGCTATATGATAGGTGCTGCCATTCACTAGACTTATTAGGTACCATTTGGGTAAAGGACTAGTAGTACCACATTCACTGTTACCACGATTAATACGGTGGTACCATTTTTGCGCCATTAAAAAAAAATGCTTGTGGGCCAAGTTGCCAGACTAAGTGATATACCCCTTACATTTCCATGGTTACACAGCATACGATTAATACACGACCTGTAATGTGCACTTAAAACAATTATGACTAAGCAATATCATTGTTGTTATTTAGCCACTGCCAAATGCTTTAAAGACTTTCGTTCTGCAGCAGATCCACTCCTAAACAGGAGCTCAATAGCCAGCCTGATTCCTCCTCCAGACATCACATTTACATGACGGTATTCGCCTCAACCCAGACAAAAGTGTCCCCATCCTAGTCATTAAACTATAGCTGTCGCAGCCATCCAATGTGTTGGTTCAGCAACACGGATCACCATTTCCCACATTAGTAATAAAATCCATACTGATGGGGACAGTGCCCTACAACCCTTACAAACTGCTGCTATAGATTCACAGGTTCATAGATTAGTACTAAGTTAACTGCCCTTGCGAGCCATTTTAAGCCAAGCCAATTACCCTTGTGAGACTCAAACCCTACACCTTGTGTTTGTAAGGCAAACATCTTAACCATTAGGCCACCCTCCCAACCTATGTTAACAGTATCAGTAAAAAAAAACAGGCATCCCTCACCCAAAACACTGATTAATCCTCTCAGAACATCTTCTCCATCATCTTGACTGGATTAATCTGTACTGAGGGTATTGCTGCATGACTCAGCTCTACCTCCCCAAAATTAGACAGGACACTAATGAACTATGACTTTCTGTCCATCTCATCTATTGGACTGTGTAACAAAATTTACTTTATTTGTGGCAACAAAGCTTACTGGTGGTTTCAAGAATCAGTGGTGGGGTGGGTTAGTTTACCTTGGATATGCAAGACCAGCTATTCATCAACCAGACACCCTCCCTATGAAAAACAAATCAAAATGTTCAACAAAAAATATAGACTGAAAACACTGCAACCCTTAAGAATCTAGTCAGAAAAACTGAGGCATCACAGATTTTCTGTGAATTTAAATTAGGCTGCACTTAAAACAACTTGTCCCATGTGGATTTGGAAAAGGTCATGTCTGGGGCAGGCGAACATCCAGCTTCTAGGACACCAAAGGCTATTTGGGAATTAGGGCTTTTGAGCTGCAGAACAGAAATCATGGTGTTACAACTGTTTTTCCATTTTATTTCTTTCTTTATTTTCTTGTTTTTGCAAAGCTTTGGTACCAAAGTAAAACTGCAAAATGTACAAACAGCTTGACTGAGCAGATTTAGAACATGTTTAGATAAAATAAAACACAAGTTTACATGCCAAAACAGGTCATACCCCTCAACCTCTTGGCTCAAAAAAATCTGGACAAAGCCTAAAATAATGGGGGTCAAAGGCTCAAAAACAAGGGACAGACACTGCTCTTATAAGCTTAGAAAGTTACTAGAATAATGGGAGTGGTGTTGGCATGCATTTTCTGAAGGACATGAAATCAAATTCAAATGTGTGTCATTTAGTGACCTCAATCCTCAGTGATTTGCCTGAAAAATGCAAATTATATGAGGATCAGGCCAAAAATATGAGGAAAAAATCTGTACGGTTGAGAGGTATGTTTGCAGGTAGACACTATCCATTTGTTGCTAATAACATTTTCATTAAAAGTGGAGAAAAAATTTGTACATGCATTGGTATAGCATGTGAAAAATGTCTGTTGTCTGCGTACATTCACAGCTTTCAGTCTGGTGAATCAAATGTGGTGTAAGTTATGCTTCACAGCATCAAATGGGGACTGAAGAAATTAGATTCTTATAAAAAATTAAATCTAAAATGGAATCCATCTTGAATTATAACAGAGTTTAGTTCCATGCGACTTACAATGTTAGTTCTTCTCCTGACATAAGCATATTCTCATGCTCTGTTAGCTCAGTTAAACTGGAATAAAATTATTCGGTATGGTCAAGGTTATGAAAAAGCACCAGGATGTTATGTCAGCAGGATCTTTCAGAAAGATGTGGCGCCCTTTCTGAGCAGTCAGCTAAAACTATACAACCGTTTCATTTATACGGTGTGATTTTACTATAAAAAAAAAAAAAAAAAAAAAAAGCGCTCTCTTTGTTCAGGGAGGGGGAGAAAGGTTTATTTTACTAGGTGCCCCAAGATAGTGTTCTTCAGTAAAGAGTTGGCTAAAGCCAGAGTTTTGTATTTTAACAGCTTGGAACATGGGGAAATCTAACATTCATGGAAGCTCTTCTGCGACATATTTTAACATTTCAGAGTGAACTGCTGATCTACGACGACACTCATCATTACTTAACACAGAATCCCACCCAACGCAGAATCCCACCTAACCAAATCATTGACTAAAGCAGAACAGAGACAGCATTTAATGCAGGATCCTACCCAACCAAATCACCGACAGACAGTATTCCATACCGCAGAATCCCACCAAATGCAAAATCCTACCCAATCACTGTCTCACAGCATTCCTTAAAGCAGAATTGACAGACAGGTAGGATCCTGCGTTAAATGCTAACTAAATCACTGACAGCACTCAGTTATGCAGAATCCTACTTAACCAACTCACTGGGTGAAAACACAAACCAAGATTACTGGCTGACAATATACCATAATGCAGACAGTGTCAAAGAACCTTCCTTAATGCAGAAGGCTACCTAACCAGCATTCCTTAATGCAAAAATGTGTTTAAAGACACACTTTACAGCAGAGTGCTTCCACCCAGACATTCAGCAGTTATACAGTGAAGATGTAGACAGGAAAGCTGGGGCATTAAAATGTGGTTTACAACAGTGCTTCTCTGCAGTCTGATCATGACTGCAATGTCAGAGACTCCTGTTCCAAGCCTTCTGGTCGTTCATATACGCTTAAAGAATTCCATTCAAGTCATCCAATGCTCATCTGGTCAAACTGACTCAGATGCAGCACAAGTGATTAAAAAGTCAAGTGATCACATAATACCCATATGCTCTTCTTAGAGAAACTGATACAGCGGGGAGAGGGAATTTACCCTTTGCCCACCGTTGCGCAGTCTCACAGCTGCTATAAACAAGATTGAGGGGCTTGTCTCACTAGCAAACTTCTCTGATGGCGAAGTTGTGCAATTTCGATGACGTGAGTTTTCATCACTTGTGTTTTGTAATTTGAAAACTCTTACTTTGATTACCTGTAGCAGACTCATTCGTAACAACCTGTTAGCCTAAATGTCCAAATATAATCTGCAGTTTTTAAATCTATAAAAACTTGCCAGTTTTTAACTTTGTTTTTCCTCCAGAGTTCCTCTCTCACCTGCAGTAATTTACTTCCACAAAATTGTAGTTACAGCATACCTCTGTTGAGCAGCTATTGGAATGGTGTAACGTTTTCCACTGCGGAGCAGGATCTCAGGACAGTTCAATAGTCATACAGTTCCAAAATCAGCAGAAACAGAAGCCAAGAATCAATGGACAGCACCTTCTATTTAAACAAGGCATAAGTATAGAATACATGACCTGGTCAGAAAACACCTTCAAACTTGATTAGATTACACACAGCTTTCTCTTAAGATAACTACCCATTTTGGCCAAAAAACAAAGTGTATTTTTTGTACACTCATTAAATTAAATGCTACTATGTGAAAAAATAGAACAAAGTTAATTCTATTTATTTCCTTGGTTAATAAGGATTGTCCATCTGAGCAAAAGACCATTTTCAGTGGAGACCTGGGAAGAAAAACTCTGAAACAGAGAAAGTGCACCAAAATATAAAAAACAATTGATACAATTTTAAATTATATACATAGAAGCTTGGCATCACAAATACAAGTGCAAGACATGCAGAATATACAAAAGTACATCAGGGTATATTTTGGGCCATAAGACTTATGAAAATCTAGAAATGATAAAACATTTAAAAAATGCACTGGCTAAATAAATTGGCAGGCAGACGCACCTCATTAAGAACTAGTATGAAACGTAAAACGCTATAAATGAAAAATCTAAAGACAGCAAACTCAAAAGCTCAACCCAGAGTTCACTGTTGTACTTTTTATTTCCTTTTGAAGGCCCAATGTTCAACAACTTCCAGAACCCTCCTGGCTGAATGAATGCTCTCATGGGACATCATATTCCCCCTTGACAGTAGACATGCATCTGCACCATCTTTAATTTTTTGTTGCACAAAATTCTACAGTAGGTAAGCCAAGCCCAGGGAAGGCAACGGCCTAGGAGAATCTGGGCTTCACTATCCAGACCTAAGCAGACCTGAGCCAATGAGAAAGGAAAGGGTATACAGAACAGGACTGTCTTCTACCCTTCACCGGATGGCTGCATAAGGGAAAAGGGGACAGTGGAAGGAAAACACTTACAGCAACAATTACCCATTTGATCTACTTCTATGCTATGGTAGTATTTAAATAAGTTAATTCTAATTACCTCCAGCTGTTAACATGATAGACTAAGCAAAAGCACATATTCAGAGGCCCGGGACAAGTTATTTAACATTTTTGACCAGGAAAGTCTGGGTAGAACAGAGCCTAGTTTCAGCAGAGGCCCGGGAAGAAATACTCCAGACACATTGCCTTTGTAATATGGGAGGAAACTGGGACACCCAGAGGAAACCCACGTGAATGCAGAGAGGACATGCAGACTCCACACAGAAGGCACCCCCAGCCAAGAATCGAACCAGAGAACTTCTTGCTGTGAGGCAACAATGTTAACTGCTGCACCACTGCACCGTCAAATTTCACAACCGTACAATGTTCTTAAATGGATCACTGTTGTAGTAATATTGGCTACTGGGACAATTTACAGACATAATAAAATGGGAAATGCAGGGGACAGTTGGCACCAGATCCCGTATGGCCGGGGCAAATCTAGCCCTTGCAAAGAAAGCAAGTATAGCTTGTAATGCTTCAATAAGGTACAGCCTAAGAACCAGGTGGCTGCCTCCAGGGCAGCCTGGGTACTCGCTCACCTCCCCCTCATGAAAGTCGTTTTGACTCTTGTCCAGAGGCATTTAGCACGCCCTTCAGTTTTGTCCCAACAATCTCTAAATGTCTGCCCCATATTTCCTTTTAAATGCTTGCAAACTAGTTGTTTTCAGTTGCCTACAAAGAAAACAAATTTATATGAAGTGTGGGTGTGAAGTCTGTCTGACCTTCCAATTTTGTAAAGAATTTTTTCATCCTTGTCCTGGAGATTAGGGGGGATAAAACAGACTTGATAGCTGCCATTTAAAAGAAACTATCACAACCATTGGTATAAATGAAGGAACGGGTTCTTAGGTGGCCCTTGTGAAACACTAAAATGATTTTACACATTAAGGTTTACAATTCAGAAATGCACTTGGCTGATGTACAGACAAACAGAAGGGGGACTTTCCAGCAGAGACACCTTAAGGATGCAGTGGCAAATGGCTCAAACAGAGGCAATGCAAGCCTTTAGGAAAGCCAACCTAATGTCCTAAAGAGAACAGTCATTTTCTTATGCAGCGTCAATTGCAGGACTCAAGAGCCTACTTTATAAAAGTTTCAAGGATACTGTTTTTGGGGGGGGGTGGCCAACAGAGTCTCCTTTACTGACAGCTTTGAACAGGTGAGGAAGACACTGCAGAATCGGAATCAGAATGAGCCTGAAAACAGGTCACAACTTTTCTGTTGGCAGACAGTGAATGTTTTTCACTTTCTAGCTAGTCCTGGTAGCAAGCTTCCGAATGTCCCTCAGTGTTCAGCACATACTCTTAAGTTGGTGTAAGAAGGATAGTAGAGTCTACTTTAGTAACTCGAACATTCGAACATTCAAAAGTTCGAATGCATAAAGACAGACACATATGCATCAAACTCTTAAATGTTCGAAAGTTAATAAAGAAAAATACACAAAAAAAGGATGTAGGCGGGGGGCAAGCCCTCCCACACCCCCCGCTACTTAAATATACCAACTCCGAGATCGCACTACACTGAAGTAAACAGAAATCTCCACCTACAGAGATTTCCGTTTACAGTATGACAGCTTGCACTTTTGATGCATATGGTTCGATCCATATGTATTCGCGGTTTTACGCTTTTGCGTAAATAAAGTAGACCCTGACAGTAGTATTATATCATCCAACCTGTTAGCAGAAGGATCTATACATAGGGGGTGTACGATGGCCCCTTACCTCATATGAGGGCTAAATGCACAAGTAGTGTGAAAGGTTTCACCCTGGACGAATGTCACAAGTGCTAGGAACCATGCCATCATTTAAGTTTATACTGAAATGCTTTTCTTCGGAAATACTCAAACTTGCCCTGGACTGAGAGACCCTTTAAATGCCAACCTGGTCAGACTTGAGCATCTGCTGTACTCTAATCTGGTTGTGATGGTCCTATTCGAAAGGTGCACTACAGTTTGACTGGCCTGGTTAGACTCCTGTTGAATGCAGGGCAGAATGTGCATCTTCTCCTTCTGGGTCTGGTTCTCTCGAGTTCAGCTATTTGAGACAACACTGGATCTTCCTTATTCCCAAACTTCAGAAAGTACAGTTGTGTACACTTACCATAAATGTAGATGTTAGAGTGTATTCACTGTTGCAGTCCTAACAAATGGGTTTATCCAGCTCCCGGTAGCCCTCAGTTGGCCATAACACCAAAGGTAAGTAAAAATGCCATTGGGTGTAAAGGACGTCAGGGTGTCAGATACAAAAGGAGGCAGAGGCAGCAGACGTCACTTCCTCGGTCTTTTTTGCCATAAGTCAGAAGCCACCAGAAAGTTAGACTTAAATCAAAAACCAATTTGACAATAACAAATTAAGCCTGTACCTCAAGAAAAAGAATAGGAGAGGACCACAAAAAGGGGGAAGGAGGGAGGGAAAAAGTACAGTTGTGTACCTACCATAAGTGTAGATGTTAGAGTGTATTCACTATTGCAGTCATTACACTTGGGTTATCCTGCTGGCAGGCTACCCGCAGTCGGCCTGAATTCCAAAGTCTTGGTCCGGCATCGGTTGCTGTCGCCTCTTCCCTGACGTCAGTGCGCCAGGGGTATAAAAGATGCAGCCGACGCCATTTTCTTCAGTTTTTCTTGCCTCAGATGTCAGGTGCCCCCAAAAGGGTAGGCTAAAATAATGCCAACAACTATGCATGCACTACAGTAAACATTTCCTTTATCTACAAGCAAATACAACACATAGGCTGTATAGGATAGAGAAGTACAGATAAGACTCAGCAAAGAAAAGTGGGATGGTGGGTGGGTAACCTGGACTGCAACAGTGAATACACTCTTAACATCTACATTTATAGTAGGTACACAACTGTACTATGTTCATCGGGTTTCACTGTTGCAGTCATTACACTTGGGTTGAATCCCAAAGCTGAGGTTGGGTGTCTGGGTCTAAATAGGGTTAGGAGGCTATAAAGCCCTGCAGAACTGCAGTGGCAAAGCCTGCTCTGGATTTAGAGTACAGAGGTAAGTGGTAGTGCCTTGTAAAAGTGTGCACTGAACTCCAAGTTGCAGCCTCTAAAATGTCTTTGGTTGGTACTCCTCTGAGGAAGGCTGCTGATGTGGCTGCTGCTCTGGCTGAATGTGGCCTAATGCCCTTAGGCACCGATTTGCCATGTTGTGAATAGCAGAAACGAATGCAGTGGCCTATCCATTTTGAAATAGTCTGCTTTGAGATGGCCTTTCCTGGTGATCCTGCAGCATATGCCACTAAGAGTTGCTCAGTCTTTCTGAAAGCTTTAGTTCTGTCCAAGTAGAAGTGTAGCTGTCTGTGTATGTCCAAAGAATGTAGGAGTCTCACACTTATTCTGTGGGTTTGGATAAAAAGTAGGCAAATGAATGGTTTGGTTAAGGGCCACGCTGGACAATACCTTAGGGATAAAAGTCAGGTTTGTCCTCAGAGAAACCCTGTCTGGATGGAAAATGATAAAAGGTTTCACAGCCACGAGTGCCTGTAAGTCTGAGACTCGTCTTGCAGAGATTACTGCTAGGAGCAGAGCTGTTTTCCATAAGAACTTTATCTCAGCTGTATTGGCTGGCTCAAAAGGAGGCAGTTGAGGTCCCATGCAGGTACTGGTGCTCTCCTTGGAGGTCTTATGTTTTTGGCCCCTCTGAGGTACTGCCTTAGCAATGGATGAGAAAAAAATAGGTGGTTCCGTATTGTAATGAGCTGAAATGGCAGAGGCATGGATTTTAATTGATGAAAAGGATAGGCCTTTGTCCAGCATCTCAGTTAGATATTGCAAAATCTGAGAAATACTTGGTACAAACGTGTCAATTCCTTGGGCCTGGATCCAAGCACAGAATCTCTTCCATTTTTCTGCATAAGATTTTCTGGTACTGGGCCTCCTGGCCTCCAAAATAACATCCATCACTGCTTTAGAGAGAGGTGTGCTATGAATGGCTACATTATCTGCCATGTTGCCAGATTTAGGGTCCTGAGTTGGCTGTGCAGGATCAGACTGTTTCGTTGGGTCAGTAAGTGAGGAATTAGAGGTAATGTCCAGGCTGGGCCTTGAGACAAGCTCTTTAGGATTGGGTACCAGTGCTGGCGGGGCCAGTCTTGGACAATCAGAATCATTTTTGGCTTCTCTTGTCCGACCTTTAGGAGTACCTTGGGGAGGAGAGGCAGAGGAGGAAAGGCATATACTGGTTTTCCAGCTGAATGACAGAGCATCCACTTTCTATGCTTGCTTGTGATAAGTCCTTGTGCAGAATCTCTGTAGTCGGAAGTTGTGGGGGGAGGCAAATAGATCTATGTCTGGGCATCCCCATTTCTTTGTTATCATGCTGAAGACTTGTGAATCCAGTTTCTACTCATGGGGATCTGTGAGGTTTCTGCTTATTTCGTCTGCCAGAGTATTAATCCTTCCTGGCAGGAATTGTGCTTGCAGGTGTACTTGGTAAGTCAATGCTGTGTCCCACAAAGTCATGGCTAGTCTGCATAGGGGATAGAAATGTGTGCCTTCCTGCTTGTTTATGTACCACATGACTGTGGTATTGTCCGTCTTTATCAGCAGTTGTCATGGATAAAGCAGATCCTTGAAGGCTGTCAGGGCATTTTGAACAGCTAGCATCTCTTGATTGATATGAAGATGCCTTTGGCTTGTGGACCATGTGCCCTGAATACATTTTCCTGCCATGTGTGCCCCCCAGGCACAGTCTGATGCATCTGTTGTTAATGTCTGCCTGGCTGTGGGTAAAGTGAATGGCTGTCCCTTGTTGTGGTGACAGGCCTGTGCCCACCATCGAAACTCCTGTTGCAGGCAGGGAATGAGGGTAATTAATGTTTCCAGGCTGTGGCAATGTTGAGTCCAAACACTTTTTAGATACCATTGTAGTTTCCTCATATGCAGTCTTGCATATGGAATTAGCAGAATGCAGGATGCCATGAAACTCAAAGCCTGCAGAATTTTTCTTGCAGATAACTGGGTCTTTGTTGCCTTTGTTTGTCTGGCGTGAGATAAGCCATCTGGGCAGTTGAAGGGTCTCACAGAAATGGATAACTGGTGCCAGAGCCATGGCCTAAAGTTAAATGCCAAAAAATGCATAGTCATACCCTTCGGGAAAAACAAGGTTACCCCTAGCTACCAAATAGGTGGCAATCCACTGAGTACAGAAGAAGTTATCAGGGACCTGGGGACCCAGGTTGATAGTAGTCTGTCATTCGACACCCATGTAGCTAAAGTAGTTAGGAAGACCTTCTACATTGCCCACCTTATCATGAAGGGATTCTCATCTAGATCAAGGAGGTCATAGTCTCCTATACTCATCACTCATCAGACCAATGATTGAGTACAATGCCCCATTCGAATGTATCTGACCCGACACTTGCAGCAGCTGGAGGCCACAAAAGTTCCTCACCAAAAGGATAAAGGGTCTCAAACATCTGTCCTATGCTGCCCGACTGAAAGAACTCCAGCTCTATTCAGTCGCTTACACTTGCTCAGAGGTGACCTTTGCCTAACATACAAGGCCATGTCAAACCCAGATTTGATGAATATGCTTCACCTCAAAAATCTAGATCCGTCAGAGCCACAAGAGACTTAAACCTCGACACGGCTATTAATAGGGCGTGCTGAGGGATAGATTCATCACCCAAAGACTCCCTATGCTGTGGAATAAAATCCCGGTATATGTGAGGCAGAGCACCTCGCTGGCCTTGTTCAAGAGAAATCTTGACCAATGGATGGGAGATCGCAGATATACCCCAGGGATTACCTCAGTGTCACTGCTCAACAGAGGCACAGCAAAATAATGGGTATAGTTCCCCATACTAAAGGGGTGGCGTAAAAAACAAAACTATGGGCTAGGCTTGTAAATGCCCTCGGGCAGATAGCCTAGTATGAACCTATGAACCTATGAACCTATTTAAGCTTGCCCCCAGGAATATTATCTCTTGAGAGGGTACTAGTTTTGATTTCTTTTCGTTTACTGTGTACCCTATGCAAATTAGTAATCTTTTTACAAACGCCATATGCTTTAGTAGAATGTCCTTGTTCTCTGCTTGAATAAAGCAGTCGTCCAAGTAAGAATATATCTGAATTCCTCTTAGTCTGTAAACTGCAATTACTGGTGCCAGGCATTTTGTGAAGATCCTGGGCGCAGTAGATAAGCCAAAGGGCAGTGCAGAGAATTGGTAGTGCATTGAGCCAGCTATGAATATGAGGTATCTTCTGCAAGATTGTCTGATTGGGACATGCAGGTATGCCTCTTTTAGGTCCAATGTTACAAGCCAAGCTTTCTTGCCCAGCATGGGCAGAAGTTGTTGCAGTGTCAACATTTTGAATTTTGGAATGTCCAGAAATGTGTTTAGAGTAGACTGGTCGAGTACTGGTCTCCACGCTTTGTCCTTTCTGGGTACCAAGAAAAGTCTAGAGTAAAATCCTTGTCCCTGCTCTTGCTGAGCAACTCGCTGAATGGCCCTCATGTCCATGAGAGATGAAACTTGCTTTTGTGCCTCTGCCCATTGATTGTGTGGCATGTCTGGCTTGCCTTTTGACCTTGGCAGGGTGTGAAAATGGAACCTGTAGCCCTGTGACACTATATTCAAGACCCGTTTGTCCTGGGTGATCATGTGCCAATTTTGTGAAAATAAGGGCTAGTTTTCCCCTTAAGGGGGCTGCCAAAAGATAAGTGCTTGGTGCTGGCAAAGGAAAGTCACTGGGACGGTTTCCTGTACGGCTGAGATTTGTCCTCTCTGTTTTAGAGGTAGAAGCACCCCATTGTTTAGACCTGTATGAGCCTTGGGGCTGGGATTTGCCTCTGGGGCATGTGTACCTGCATCTTTGTGGCCTGTCTGACACTGGAAAGGACCAATTCTTTGAAGGCCAGTTCCTGCTAAATCTGGGTAGCTGTACCTGTAAGAAATCCTTAACTGTCTGCATAGATTTCGCTTTGTCCTCCATTTTCTTCAACACCTCTTCTGCTTTAACACCAAACAAAGTATCATGCTGTAGTGGAGCATCTAATAATTTTGCTTTAACATGATCAGGCAGATTCTGTTCCTTTAACCAAGCATGCCTCCTAATGACAGTACCCGTAACAGCGGCCCTGCAGGAGGCCTCCAGAGAGTCAAAACCACATTGCAAAGTATGCTTTCCCACTTGTTCAGCTGCATGCAATAAATCCTGCATTTCTTTGTTTTCTGCACATTCAGAATTTGTCAACATTTTCTGTTTAAGCAGTGACATTAAGTATTGCTGATATTCAAGCATGTGAAACTGACAATTTAAAGCTCTTACAGCCAAGGTAGCAGAAGTATAAATCTTTTTGCCCCATCTGTCCAGTGCCCTTGAATCCCTGTCTGAGGGTATAGGGTTTTTTTTGCAGTGGAAGCCTTGACCCCTCTGGGACCCGGAGACATAGTTTCTGGGTCTGCAGCCGGGTTTTTATAATGAAATTTATGGGAATCTGGAACGTTGTAGTATCTGTCTGGCTTCACAGGTGCTGAGGTAGAGAGTCTGGAGACAGTCCGGACTCTGAAAATGCATCATCTACAATGTCTAAAACAGGAGAAATAGCAAGAGGTCTGTGCTGAGGAAGTAAAAGAAAGTCTCTAAGCCTTTTCTAAGATTCTGAGTAGTCTTGGCTCTCCCAGTGGAAGTGCTCCCTTCATGGTATGCAGGGTTTCCCAAAAGAATAATCCTCAGGAGGAGAGGATTAAGGGAAAGATTCTTCAGCATCAGAATCCTCATAGGGAGGAAGAGAGTATTCATGTTCAGAAGAGGAATCAGAGGAAATGGAAACCGGACCTGAAAATTCAAATTCTGTCTCTTGCCTAGGCCTCTTATCAGGAAGGGGATGGGAACCCCTGATCAAAGTAATTAGGTCTGGCCATTTTGAGCATCTGTTTTTTTAGGCATGGAGGCCTGTCCATGGGATTGCTGTACTTGTTTCTTTGTCTTTAGTGGAGCTTTAGTCTTTGCCTTTGAAGCTGAAGTCTGTTTTACGTACAACTGTGTAGGCCTGAAAACACCCTCAGAAGCAGATGCCTGCTCAGCGGCTCCGGACCCATCTGAAGGGATATTTTCCAAGTGTCCAATACCTTGAGTTTCCTGCGGCCTAGTCAGCTCGACGTGGGAGTCGGAAGCGGCCTGCGGCTCTGAGGTAGCGGGCGTCAGGGGCTGCGAAAGCACCTCACTGAGAACCAGCGAACAGGCGACTGGCTTAGAAGAAGCCTCGTCGTCAGTTTTGGACCTCGGATGCCAGTCCTTTTCCTTGCATTTTTTGTGAATTGCGGTAGTCAGATGGCTATCAGACGACATTGTTTAATTAAATCTTCGTTCAAAGTAGTGAAATGCAAAATCGTGCTGACGCTTAATAGTGCATTGGTTAAATCTAGCACAAAACCTACAATTAGCGACGTCGTGATCAGGGCCTAGGCAAAGGAATACAATAAGAATGGAAGTCCTTATGAGGTATTTGCTTCCCACAAGAAATACACTTATTAACTTTTTCTGACATCAGTCTGGAGCAAGAAAAAAGTTTCCCCAATGGGGTACTTAGCTTTAAATGAAGACTTCGGATCTGAAATTCGAACACGATAATCTCAGGAGTCGGCCGACTGGCACTTGCGAACTGCTTTTGCTTCGGGCACCGCGCAGCAAGAAAGACTGAAGAAAATGGCTTCGTCTGCATCTTTCATACCCCTGGTGCACTGATGTCAGGGAAGAGGTGACAGCAGCCGACGCTGGACCAAGACTTTGGAATTCAGGCGGACTGCGGGTAGCTTGCCAGCAGGATAACCCAAGTGTAATGACTGCAACAGTGAAACACGAACATCCAGGACTGCAACAGTGAATACACTCGAACATCTACATTTATGGTAAGTGTACACAAAGTACAGTTTTGTACCCACCATAAATGTAGATGTTAGAGTGTTCACACTGCTGTGGTCATTACCACTTTGGAACTCTGGCCGACTGCGGGGACCGCCTGATGGCAGGATAACCCAAGTCTTGGTCCGGCATCGGTTGCTGTCGCCTCCACCCCGATGTCAGAGCGCCAGGGGTATACAAGATGCATCCGACGCCATTTTCTTCAGTTTTTCTTGCCCCAGATGTCAGGTGCCCCCAAGTAGGTAGGCAATACATATTGCTAATAAAAAAATATACATATAAAATAAAAACAATACCTTCAATTACAAGCAAATACACCACAAAGGTTGTATAGAATAGAAAGGTACAGATAAGTCCAGTTAGTTCAGAGGGGATGGAGGGTAACCTGGACTGCAGCAGTGTGAACACTCGCATCTACATTTATGGTAGGTACAAAACTGTACTATGTTCATCGTGTTACACTGCTGCAGTCATTACACTTGGGTAGAATCCCAAAGCTAAGGTTGGGTGGCTGGTCTATAAAGAGTTAGGATTGGCTAGGAGGCCCTGCAGAACTGCAGTGGCAAATCCTTCTCTGGATTTAGAGTAAACAGGCAATTGGTAATGCTTGGTAAAGGTGTGCACTGAACTCCAAGTTGCAGCCTCCAAAATTTCCTTGGTAGGAACTCCTCTGAGAAAGGCTGTTGAAGTGGCTGTTGCCCTGGTGGAATGTGGCCTAATGTTATTTGGGACTGATTTTCCATGCTGTGTGTAGCAGTAACAAATACAGTGTCCTATCCATTTGAATATAAAGATAGCCTTGCTCTGTGATCCTGCAGCATATGCTACAAACAGTTGCTCAGTTTTCCTGAAAGCTTTTTTTTTTTGTCCAAGTAGAAGCGTAGCTGCCTGTGTATGTCCAAAGAATGCAGAAGTTTCTCCCCTTTATTCTGGAGGTTTGGATAAAAAGTTGTCAAATGGATGGTTTGGTTAAGAGCCACACTAGATACCACCTTTGGCCTAAAGGTAGGGTTTCTCCTTAAAGAAACCCTGTCCTGATGAAAAATTATAAAAGGTTCCACTGCCATTAATGCCTGTAGCTCTGAGACTCTTTGTGCTGAAGTTACTGCCAGGAGCAGAGCTGTTTTCCATGATAAAAATTTTTAGATCGGCTGTATTGGCTGGCTCAAAAGGTGGCAGGGTTAGTTTTTCCAAAACGAAATTGAGGTCCCAAGTTGGTGTTTGTGCTCTCCTGGGCGGTCTTATGTTTTTAGCCCCTCTGAGGTACTGCTTTAGCAAGGGATGAGAGAATAAAGGAGGATCTGTGTTGTAATGTGCTGAAATGGCAGAGGCGTGGATCTTAACTGATGAGAAGGATAGGCCTCTGTCTAGCATTTCAGTTAAGTATTGTAAAATCTGAGGAATGTTTGGAACAAGAGGGTCAAGGTTTTGAGCCTGGTTCCAGGCGCAAAATCTCTTCCATTTTTCTGAGTAAGCTTTCCTGGTGCTAGGCTTCCTGGCCTCCAAAATGACATCCAGAACAGCTTTAGAGAGAGGTGTTGCCTGTTTGACTAGTGAATCTGCCATGCAGCCAGGTTTAGGGTTTTGAACTGACCGTGCAGGATCCAATTGTTTTGTTGAGTCAGAAGGTGTGGAATTTGAGGCAAAATCCATGGTGGGCCTTGAGCCAAGTTCCTTAAAATAGGGTACCAGTGCTGACGTGGCCAGTCTGGAGCAATCAGGATCATTCGTGGTTTTTCTTGTCTGGCTTTTAGGAGCACCTTTGAAAGGAGAGGCAGTGGCGGGAAGGCATAAACTTTTAGGTTTTTCCAGCTGAACAAAAGAGCATCCACTTTCCATGCTCGTTTGTGATAAGTCCTTGTGCAGAATTTTTGTAGTTGGTAATTCAGTGGGGAGGCAAAAAGATCTATGTCTGGGCATCCCCATTTGTTACCATGCTGAAGATTTGAGGATTCAATTTCCATTTGTGAGGGTCCATGATATTTCTGCTTAGACCGTCTGCCAGAGTAATTTTCTTTCCTGACAGGAATTGTGCTTGCAGGTGAACTTGATATGTTACAGCTGTGTTCCACAAGGTCATGGCTTGCCTGCATAGGGGATAAGAAAGAGTGCCCCCTTGCTTGTTTATGTACCACAATACTGTGGTGTTGTCTGTCTTTCAAGGACCTGCATCCAGGACAATTATTTTTAAAGCTGTTAGGGGATTCTGAACAGCCAACATCTCTTTTTGACTGATGTGAAGATGCATCTGGTCTGTGGTCCACTTGCCCTAAATGCATTTTCCTGCCATGTGTGCTCCCCAGGTGTAATCCGAAGCATCTGTTAGAGTCTGCCTGGCTGTGGGTAGGGTAAAAGGCGGACCCTTGTTTAGGTGACATGACTGTGCCCACCATCGAAACTCCTGTTGTAGGCAGGGAATCACTGGTATTACTGCTTCTAAACTGTGAGAGTGTTGAGTCCAAACACTTTAGGTACCATTGTAATTTCCTCATATGCAGTCTGGCATATGGTATTAGTAGTATGCAGGATGCCACGAATCCCAGGGCCTGCAGAATTTTTCTTGCAGGGAGATGGGACTTTTTTGCCAGTAGTTGAAAATATTGAGTTAGTTGAACTTGTTTGCCTGGCGTGAGATAAGCCATATGGGCCGTTGTATTTAAGCTGGCACCCAGGAATATAATCTGTTGCGAGGGCACTAGTTTTGACTTGTTTTCGTTTACTGTGTACCCTAGAGAAATTGGCAACCTTTTTACAAACGCCAGATGCTGTAGAAGAATGTCCTTTGTCTCTGCTTGAATGAGGCAGTCTTCCAGATATGGATATATTTGAATTCCTTTTTGTCTGCACAATGCAATTACTGGTGCCAGGCACTTTGTGAAGACCCTGGGTGCAGTAGATAAGCCAAAGGGCAGTGCAGAGAATTGGTAGTGCATTGTACCAGCTTTGAATGTGAGGTATCTTCTGCAATTTTGTCTGATAGGGACATGCAGGTATGCCTCTGAGGTCCAGAGTAACAAGCCAAGCGTTCTTGCCCAGCATGGGTAGAAGCTGCTGTAATGTCAACATTTTGAATTTCAGAATATCCAGATAAGTATTTAGAATTGAAAGGTCTAGTATGGGCCTCCAGGTCTTGTCCTTTCTGGGGACCAGGAAGAGTAGAGTAAAATCCTTGTCCTTGTTGTGGTACTTTTTGAATAGCTCTTATGTCCATGAGGGCTGAAATTTGTTTTTGTGCCTCTGCCCATTGATTTTGTGGCAGGTCTGACATTCCTTTTAGCCTTGGTAAAAGTATGAAAGTGGAACCTGTAACCTTGAGACACAATATTCAGAACCCATTTGTCTTGGGTGATTGTTTGCCCGTTTTGAGAAAAAAGTGCTAGTTTTCCCCCCAAGGTGGCTTCCAAAAGGGAAATGTTTGGCGTACGAAGAGGAAAGTCATTGTGACTGTTTCCTGTAAGGTTGAGACTTGTCCTCACCTCCTTTTGGGGTTGAGGTGCCCCACTGTCGTTGTCTGTCTGAGCCTTGGGGTTGAGATCTGCCTCTTGGGCGTCTGTATCTGCCTCTCTGTGGCCTGACACTGGAAAGGACCAATTCTTTATTGGCCAATTTCTGCTAAATCGAGGTGGCTGCACCTGTAAGAAATCCTTGACTGTTTGCATAGATTTAGCCTTATCCTCCATTTTCTTCAACACCTCTTCTGCCCTAACACCAAACAAGGTATCATGCGTAAAGGAGCATCTAATAATTTTGCCTTAACATGATCAGGTAAACTCTGTTCTTTTAACCAAGCATATATTTGAATCACAGAACCTGTAACTGCGACTCTACAAGAGGCCTCTAAAAATCAAAACCACATTTTAGGAGTATGTTTTCCCACCTGTTCAACTGCATGTAATAAATCCTGCATTTCTTTACAATCAGGAGCTTCTGAGCTTGCAAGCATTTTCTGTTTTAACTGGGCCATTAAATATTGTTGGTACTTAAGCATGTGAAACTGGCAATTTAAAGCTCTTACTGCTAAAGTTGCAGAAGTGTATACTTTCTTCCCCCATCTATCCAAAGCTCTGGAATCTCTGTCAGAGGGTACTGGATTTTTTGCAATGGAAGCCTTAACACCTTTTGGACCCTGGGAAATAGTTTCTGGATCAGCAGAAGGGTTTGTATAAAGAAACTTGTGAGAGTCAGGGACTCTGGATCAGCAGAAGGGTTTTTATAAAGAAACTTGTGAGAGTCAGGGACTCTAATAACTATCTGGCTTGGCTGGTGCAGGGGGCAAAGAAATCAGAAGATAAGCTGGATTCAGAGAACACATCATCCACTATATCTAGCACAGGCGGAATAGCCAGGGGCCTGTGCTGAGGCAATAAAAGGAAATCCCTGAGCCTTTTCTTGGATTCTGAGTAATCCTGACTTTCCCAATGGAAATGCTCCCTCATGGTATGCAAAGTTTCCCCAAAAGAATAATCCTCAGGAGGAGGCTGAAGGGATAGATTCTTCAGCATCAGAGTCCTCATAGGGGGGTAGAGACTATCCCTGGTCTGAAGAGGAATCTGAGGAAATGGAAACCTGATCAGAGGAATCATAGTCTGTATCCTGCCTTGGCCTTTTCTCAGGAGGGGGATGGGAACCCCTGATTAGAGTAATGAGGTCTTCGGCCATTTTAAGCATCTGCTTCTTAGGCAAGGAGGACTGTCCAGGAGAATGCTGTACTTGTTTCTTTGTCTTTAATGGTACTTTTGTCTTGGCTGTTGTTTTAATGGTAAGTTGTGAAAGTCTGAAAACACCCTCAGAAGCCGATGCCTGCTCAGCTGCTCCGGACCCATCTGAGGGATTAGTTTCCATAGGCCCAATACCTCGAGTTCCCAGAGGCCTAATTGTCTCCACGTGGGAGACAGAGGTGGCTTGTGGCTCTGAGGTAGTGGGTGTCAGGGGCTGCGAAAGCGCCTCATTGAGAACTGGTGACTGGCCTAGAAGAGGTCTCTTCGGTTTTGGACCTCTGATGCCTGTCTATCTTTGTCCTTGCGTTTTTTCGGTATTGCGGTAGTCGGTTGATCCGATGGCATAGTATAATTGAACCTTCGGCCAAGTAGTGCAAAGCAAAATCAAAACGTCTTTTTATAGTGCGTTTGTTAAATCTAGCACAAAACCGACGACTAATGACGTCATGATCAGGGCCTATGCATGGAATACAGTAAGAGTGGAAGTCCTTATGAGGTACTTGCTTCCCACAAGAAATACAATTAACTTTTTCTGACATTGGTCTGAGGCAAGAAAAAAGTTTCCCCAATGGGGTACTTAGCTTTATTGAAGACTTCGGATCTGAAATTCGACTTCAAAAATCTCAGGAGTCGGCCGACCGGCACTTGTGAACTGCTTCTGCTTTGGGCACCGCGCGGCAAGAAAGACTGAAGAAAATGGTGTCGGATGCATCTTATACACCCCTGGCGCTCTGACGTCAGGGAGGAGGCAACAGCAATCGACGCCGGACCAAGACTTTGGAACTCTGGCCGACTGCGGGACTGCTTGACGGCAGGATAACCCAAGTGTAATGACTGCAGCAGTGTAACACAATGAACATCTGTACTATGATCATCATGTTTCACTGTTGCAGTCCTAACAAATGGGTTGATTACCAAAGTCCAGAGAAAAAATGGGGGAGGAACCAACAGCATCAAGGGCTGGAGATGATGCCCTGCAACACTGCAGTAGCAAACCCTGCCCTGGCTCTGGAAAACAGAGGCAATTTATAATGCTTTATGAAAGTATGAACAGAAGACCATGTGGCAGCCTCCAAAATGTCTTTAGTAGGGACACCTCTTAGAAAGGCTACCGAAATGGAAGCCGCCCTAGTAGAGTGGGTCCTAACCCCTTGAGGCAGAGCTTTGCCATGAAAAGAATAAAGTAATGCAGTGTGCAATCCATTTAGAAATGGTCTGCTTAGAAATAGCCTTTCCCTGGACTCCAGGGGAAAAACTGACCAACTGTGCTGACTTCCGAAGGTTCTTAGTCCTGCCATTTAAACCCGAGCCATCTATGCACATCAAGAGAATGTAGGATCCTTTCACCTACCTCTATTGCGAGGATTAGGTAAAGAAGGTAGGAAGATGTATGGACAGATTAAGAGACAGGCTGGAAAGCACCTTAGGCATAAAGGAGGGATTAGTCCTTAGAGAAAGACTCTGCATGGAAAATAAAAAAAAGGCTCCATGGCCATCAAAGCTTGCAGCTTCAAAACCCTCCTTGCTGAAGTTATAGTCAAGAGGAAGGCGGTCTTCCAAGACAGAAACTGTAAATCTGTAGAGGCTGCTGGCTCAAAAGGAGGAAGAGTGAGTTTTCTCCAGAACAAAATTAAGATCCCAGGCTGGAGTAGGTGCTCTTCTGGGAGGTTTTAGATTGGCAAACACCTCTGAGAAACATTTTCATAAGGGGATGAGAGAAAATGGGCTGTTCAAGACAACAATGAACAAAGATGGCTGAAGCATGGATCTTGATAGAGGAAAAAGAAAAACCACCATGAAGCAAATCAGCCAGGTATTCCAGGATCAGAAGGGAAGGTTGAGAAGCAGACTCCCCTCTAGCCTGCATCCATTGAGAAAACCCTTCCCATTTGCCAGCATAGGATTTCCTAGTGCCAGGCCTCCTGGCCTCCCTCAGCACGTCAACCACCTGTTGGAAAAGGGACGGAGTCCTACAATGAGCCATGCTGCCAAATGGAGAGACTGAAGATGAGGATGTAGAATGTTTCCCCTTTCCTGAACCAAAAGATCTGGCTTCAGAGGAAGATGCCAAGGAGGAAGATGGGAGAGACTGTGAAGCAGCAGATACAAACGCTGTCTGGGCCAGTCCGGAGCTATGAGAATAGTTCTTGGATGTTCATCCCAGATCTTCACAAATACTTCGGGAAGAGGAGGAAAGGCGTACACTGATAGCAACATCCAAGGGAAGGTCAGAGCATCCACTTTCCAAGCTCTGCTGTGCTGCTGTCTGGTGCAAAAGAGAGGTAGCAGATGGTTGTCTGGGGAGGAGAAAAGATCCACCTGAGGAGTGCCCCAACGTTGAATGATGCTGTAAAAGACTGCTCTGTTCAGCTGCCACTTGTGAGAATCCAGGGTTTGCCTGCTCAACTAGTCTGCCAAAAGACTGAGCCTTCCTGGAAGAAACTGAACTACAAGATGCAAGTCCAGGGATGCAGCCATGGACCAAAGATTCATGCTTTGCCTACACAGGGGGGTAAGAGCGAGTCCCTCCCTGCTCGTCGATGTACCACATGACCATAGTGTTGTCTGTCCTGACAAGCATGGCCCATGGAGAAAGAAAATGCTTGAAAGCCAGTAAGGCCTGCTGAACTGCATTCAACTCTTTTAGATTTATGTGGAAAAGCATCTGCTGGGCATTCCAACGTCCCTGTATGCATTTGCCATCCAGGTGCGTTCCCCCAGGCATAGTCCGATGCGTCTGCAGTCAGAACTCGAGTGGCAAGAGGTGTCTGGAAAGGCATGCTTTTGTTTTGTAGACAGCCTGTTGCCCACCATAGAAACTCCGTCTGCAGAGATGGAAGCAGAGGAATCATCATATTCAGGTCCTCTTGAGTGTTGACACCAAATGTTCTTGAGGTACAATTGCAATTTCCTCATATGCAGTCTTGCATATGGAATCACGAGAATACAAGATGCCATGAATCCCAGAGCTTGCAGGTACTTCCTTGCCGGGAGCTGGGACAGGCTTGCCAAGTCCTTGAAGTAAACTGAAAATGGTCTGCTTCTCCTGGGTGAGATGCATCATCTGGGTGGGTGGCTGTGTTCAGACTCGCTCTCAGGAATGTTATCTCCTTGGATGGTACTATTTTTGATTTTTCCACATTGAGCGTGTAACCCAGGGAAGAGAAGAGAGTCTTTATGAATTCCAGATCCTTTAATAGCTGTTCTTGAGAACTTGCTTGAATCAGACTGTTATCCAAGTATGGGTAAATCTGAATTTTCTTTTGCCTGCAAAAGAAGCAATGACTGGGGCCACGCACTTTGTGAAGACTCTGGGAGCAGTAGATAAGCCAAAGGGCAGATCAGAGAATTGGCAATGTTGCTTGCCCACTCTAAAACAAAGGTACTGCCTGCAACTTTCCCTGATATGAATGTGCAGATAAGCCTCTTTGAGACCCAAGGTTACCAGCCAGGAATCCTTTTCTAGAAGTGGTAGCAAGTGATGTAGAGTGAGCATTTTGAACTTTAGAATTACTAGAAAAAAAGAGTTCAGAATGGAAAGATCTAGGATAGGACGCCGGGTGCCTTTTTTTGGAACTAGGAAAAGCCTGGAATAAAAGGCCCTGGCCTACCTGCTGAGCAGGGACCGATTCTTATTGCTCCCAGATGAGACGGACAAAATTTGTTTTTCTACTTCTGCCCTTTGGTTTGGAGGAATGTCCGAAAATCCCTTGGGAGCTGGAAAGGTGCAGAAAAAAAAACTTGTGCCCTAGGGACACCGTTCTGAGCACCCATTTGTAGTCTGTGATAGTGGCCCAGACATTCACAAAAAGGGCCAGCCTTCCCCTTAAAGGACTCTCCCGGCAAGCAAGAACAGGCAGACGTTGTAAAAAGTCATTGAGTGTGTTTTGATTGAGATGCAGGCTTGGGAGCTTCCCCCTTTAGAAGTGGAAGCCTGCCAATGCCTAGACCTTTGAGAGGCAGCCCCATGCCCCCCTAGAAGATTTGTAACCTCTAGTCCTGGAACGGTTCTGTCTGCTGGTATCAGGAAAGGTCCAACTCTTGGAAGGGTAATTCCTGCTAAAGCGAGGGGGTTGAACTGGCAGAAAATCCTTAACAGTTTGCATGGACTTGGCCTTATCCTCCTTCTTCAGTACCTCCTCTGCTTTGCTGCCAAAAAGACTGCCTTTATGCAAAGGTACAGCCAAAAGCTTAGACTTGACAGGTTCTGGAAGAGGCTGTTCTCAGAGCCAAGCGTGCCTTCTAATAACAGATCAAGTAGCCGTAGCCCTGCTGGAGGCCTCAAGGATGTCAAAACCACAATGCAAAGAATGCTTATTGACCAGACTGGCTGAATTCAGTAAATCCTGCATGTCTTTACTCTCTGCCAAAAGAGGTACACTTGCTATGCTAGACTTAATAGCCTCCAAGCTGTGCTGCTGGTACTTCAGCATATGAAAAACACAATTGGTAGCTCTAATAGCTAGGGTGGCAGTGGTATAAATGTTCTTGCCCCACCTATCTAGGTTCCTAGACTCCCTGTCAGAGGGAACAGGATTCTGGTAACAGTGGCCTTAACTCCTTTGGGACCCTGAAAAATAACCTCTCGATCAGCCAACGGATTCCTGAAAAGAAACAGATGAGAATCAGGGACTCTGTAGTACCTGTCAGGTTTCCTGGGAGCAGAGGGAACTGAATTTGGAGGCAAGGAATTTTCCAGAAAAACATAATCATCAACAACTTCCAACACAGGGGGAATAGCAAGAGGCCTATGCTGAGGTAAATCCAGAAACTCCCTAATCTGTTTCTTGGATTGGGGATAATCCTGACTTTCCCATTTAAAATGTTCTCTGAGGGGTATTTAAAGTATCACCAAAAGAGAAATCCTCTGGAGGAGAGGCCGAAGGGATGGACTCCTCTGCATCTGAATCCTCAAAAGGAGAAAAAGCCTGAGAAAATTCTCCATCAGCAGAAATGCTGGAAGACTTAGAACCTGAGCAGGACAAAGCTTCAGGGGAAGCATCCCTACTCCTTCTAGGAGGCGGCGGCTGAGAACCCCTAATAAGAGAGTCAACAAATAATTAGCCATTTTAACCATTTGGGATTGAGGGGAACGAGAAGAAGCTGGATCCTGCCTTTTCACAGGCTTACGAATGGAAGACTTACCTGCAAGCCTGAAGGATTAGGAGGCCTGCCAACCGCCAAAGTTGTAGCAGAGGTTGAAGGAAGAAGTTTGCTGTCAGAACGCAAAATGGAGGCCTCAGACACTGGAGTCAGCTTAGCAGCTCTGGCTCCAGCAGAAGAGGTGACCGGCGAAAGGTCGGAAGGCAAAACGGAGGCTGAAGGCCTAAGGGACTCTGACTCAATCAAGGCCTGCGGTTGTACATCAGCGGGCTGCAGGGACTGCAAAGGCATCTCACTGGCTACCGCCTGACTGACGACCAACTTAACCTTATCCAAGGACTTGGCTTTCAGAGGCCTGTTACGGTCCTTGTCCTTACATTTCTTTGGAACATCCGAAGCCTGAAGACTGGCGGATGCCATATCAATGAACTTAGGTCAAACTCCAAAATGCCTAGCCAAAATCTTAGCCCGACAACGGATAGTACGCAGATTAAAGGAGGCACAGAGATCACACTTGGGAACGTCGTGGTCAAGGCCTAAACAAATAATGCAATAGGAATGAAAATCTCTATGGGGAATCTGCTTTCCACAGGTAAGGCAATTAACTGTTTCTGACATTCGTTAAGGCAAGAAAAGAGGATCCCCAACAGCGTACTTAGCTGCAGTAGACTTCAACACTTGTAGTCGGAAACCAACAAATTTAAACTGCCAACCGGCACTCGTGCATGAAAAGCTTCTGCTTCGGGCTCCACGGCAAGGAAGACCAAGGAAGTGACGCTGGCTGCCTCCTTTTGTATCGGACGCCCTGATGTCCTTTACAACAGATGGCATTTTTACTTACCTTTGGTATTCTGGCCGACTGAGGGAGCCAGATAACCCATTTGTTAGAACTGCAACAGTGAAACACTATGAACATTGGGGCACCATTAGGATAGTGGAGGCCACGTGACCTAGGACCCTCAAGAATTCACTGGCCATCACTGAGGTCTGCCAGGAATTCTAGCTCATCTGTGGGGAAGGCGGCCCTCTGGAGTTCAGCGAATTCTCAGAAAAGGCACACTAACAGGGTTCAACAGGACTTGGGGAGGCGAAGTTGGAGAACCCCAAGTCCTGAAATTAGTCCACTATGAATTGCAGGATCCTCCCTATTGCCTCCAAAGACCTGGCCTTAATCTGGCAGTTCTCAAGGAAGGGGTAAACCACATGTCTTCAGGATCCCTCTACCCCATGCATTATGAATAATGCAGATTAGAAGCTTTTGTTTTAGTCCTTTTTATGGTAGTTTATGTAGGACTCCTTGTTAACCGGTCCTCTAAGACCTAGCATACAAGATCCTTTTGGTCTACTGCCAGAGGAGCAATACTCGTCATCCTTGGCTTTGCATGAAAAAGGAGGAGCCTGTACCCCTGGGATATCACTTGTAGGACTAGTCCTTTGTGGCTTGTTCCTAGTGCCCACTTTTTGTATGGTCACCACACTTGTGCTAGCCCTTTTTAACTGTTGCCTGGCAAGAGCAGAGCTAGGTCTTTCTGGGGCAATTATTAAACCTGGGGAGGGGGCCCCAATCAGCAACTCGTTAAGAAAGGTATTCAGGATCCGTGCCTTGACATCCTCTGACAGGGTCTGGGTCTGCAGCCTCAAGCAGGCATGTCTTCTGATAAAAGATCCTACAAAAGTTCTACAAAAGGGCCTTACTGAGACAGATGCCTGGTGTCAAAGCCATGGCCTCAAGCTCAATGCCAAAAAGTGCACAGTCATCCCTTTTGGTAAAAACTCCGTACCCATGAACTACCACATAGTCAGTAGTCTACTTAACACCGAAAGTGTGATAACAGAGACCTTGGGACACAGGTGGATAGTAGTCTCTCCTTTGATAATCACATCACCACAGTAGCCAGGAAATCCTTCTACGTGGCACACCTCATCACAAAAGGTTTCTCATCCAAGAACAAGAAGAGAGAGAAGAGGTCACTGCTCCCCTCTACTCGTCACTCATTAGACCCATTATAGAGTACAACGCCCCTTTTGTTATGTACCTCACAAGACATCTATGACAACTGGAAAGGACGCAAGAGAGGATTACCGGCCTCAAACAGTTGCCCTATGCAGACAGTCTCAAAAAACTCCAGCTTTACTCAGTCGCATATCGCCTAGTTAGAGGCGATCTCTGCCTAACATACAAAGCTATGTCAAACCCAGAGCTGTTGGACATGCTCTACTTAATCCCAATCCCTCAGAGAACATGTTCTAGGGACCTAAACCTTGTCACCACAATAAACAGAACATGCTGGAGGGATAGATTCCTGTCCCAGAGACGTCCCATACTCTGGAACAAACTACCTATCTACATCAAATAAAGCTCATCATTAGCACTCAAGAAAAATCTTGATGACTGGATGGGAGATGGGAACTTCACCCCGGGGATCACTTCTGTGGCTCTGCTCGACAGGGTCACAGGAAAATAATTTTCTTGGGTGGTGAAAGCCAGGATACCTTTTGGCTAGGCTTATATAAGCTCTAGGGCCAATAGCCTAGTACCTACCTATGAACCTATAAGCTGTTGCTGGCCCTGGATGTGCCATCCATACCATCAGATCTTCATTTAATGGAATTCCTTGCAGCCAAGTAACAGCTCTTTCCCCCGATCTCTGTCACCTCCCCCTCAGCTTATTAAGGAGGTCTGAACACTGAGCAACCTGAAGGCCAGGACAACAGCAATTTATACCTTCTTCCCAAAGTGGCGGAGAATTCTATGGACCTGCTCAATGAAAAGTGTACTGGGAGTTAGAACCAGTTTGGAACCTTTTCTATATCCAGACACACCACTGCTGCATCAAGTTGCGACGTTCTTATACGAACATTTGTGGGTCTCATGGGCATTCTAGAACACAGCAGGTTGCTTTAGATCAGGGAATTGGGTAGCTAGGAAGTTGCTTTTCAAAACTCTGGTAACAGGAAGGATTGGCAAAGGTCTGTGAGCCTGTAAGCCCAGGAGGTCAAAGAACTGCTTCTGGACATTGTAAACTGAAGGATCATTTTAAATGGGATTCCAAAGTGATGACAAAGGGCATCAGCAAATGAGATTTCCTAGTGTTCCCCCTTTCAGACAACATTTCTACAGGTGGGGGCTGTCATCCAGACAGCCATCAAGAGATTTGTTTGCCCCAAGCCTCTTTACAGCCTTGCATATGTGAAACTCTGACAGGGCTTGGCTTAGATGTGTGCTCACTCCTGTACACAAGCCCTCCCAATGGCAGCAGGCACACACTATTTGGTGGGTACGAAAGCCCTCCCAGTGGCAACACACACATGCACACCATTTGGCAGGTATGCAAGGCCTCCTAGTAGCAGCATGCACAGCACTGTTTGGCAGGTACGCAAGGCCTCCCAGTAGCAGCATGCACAACACTGTTTGGTGGGTGTAGATCAATATGTGATCTCATCCGATAGTCAATAGCGCCACCCAAGATCTTTTTACAAATCTACAAGCCCAAGTCCAAAATAGGAGCCATTAAGTACAGCTACCATCCCTCTACTGCTTGGAACAAACTCCCACAAGAAGTTAGACCACTTTCACATCCTGAAGTATTCAAACTAGCCACTAAACAGTACTTAAAAAGTCACTGGATTTGTACCTGTTCTCAGCCTCCTTGAATATACCTTCACTAAATAATAAACCTAACTTCCTCTGTCTTACCATCATTTCTTCTCCTCTATACCAAAACATTTACACCTTAAACTAGTCTACTTCATCATTTTTTACCTAACCATATCTCCTTTCCTTCTGCTGCAGTATTGTTTTATAGACAATTGTAACTGCATATATATGATAACTGTTCTACAAGTTTTATTATGAATGATTATAATGTTAACTGTGTTTGTAATTGTTATATTTTTTGTAACTGTTTTGGAGCTTTTCTTCCTGGGTCTCTGCTGAAAAAGGCCCTTTTCTCAGTCAGAATCCCGGTTAACAAATGTAAAATAAAAAATAAATAAATAATAAATGTGTATATACCTTTAGGAAGCTATCTAGGGGGTTGCACAAGTATATAAATACTGAGCACGTGCAAGCCTGACTGCCACTTTATACTTAAGTGTTGAGACGTACGCAAGGTCTTCTTGTTAACTAGTTCATTCGTATGTAATGATGCTGCTATCCATCCTGATGTGTTTCTGTGTATTATAGCATCTAAACCAAACCCAAAGCCTTCTTATTTATTTGACATTTGTTTACCAGGGTGGTCTGACTGGGTCTACAGAACCCGTTTTCAGCAGAGGCCCAGGAAGAAAAGCTCAACATACAGTACAATACAAACACAGTATAATCCAATACAATGCAAATGACATGAAAAATACTATACAAAAAAGAAAACTATGTTGCAATACATTACTACACATCTAGACAAGTATATAAAAAGTGAAAACATCACAGACAAGTCACTCTCACCATACAGGATGTAGACAGCGTCAAAAACAGTACGTAGGTAGTGCAATGAGCGCCATTTACAATACATGAAAAATAGAATGTTAGTGTCAGTTAGGAAAAAAGCAGCCACAACGTTAGTGATGCAGAGAGAGAGAGAGAGAGAGAGAGAGAGAGAGAGAGAGAGAGAGAGAGAGAGAGAGACAGAGAGAGAGAGAGAGACAGACAGAGAGAGAGAGAGAGAGAGAGACAGACAGAGAGAGAGAGACAGACAGAGAGAGAGAGACAGACAGAGAGAGAGAGACAGACAGAGAGAGAGAGAGACAGACAGACAGACAGACAGAGAGAGACAGACAGACAGACAGACAGAGAGAGAGAGAGAGAGACAGACAGAGAGAGAGAGAGAGAGAGAGACAGACAGACAGACAGAGAGAGAGAGAGAGAGAGACAGACAGACAGAGAGAGAGAGAGAGAGAGAGAGAGACAGAGAGAGAGAGAGAGAGAGAGAGAGAGAGAGACAGACAGACAGACAGAGAGAGAGAGAGACAGACAGACACCTTAAGGATATAGTAAAGAAGCAGAGAAGGAGTTAGAAGAGCCTTAGGATCTTGCAGTCTGAGTGACTGAAATGAGACAAAGAGGAAGACCTGAGCATTAGGCAGGCTTTATGCAGGAGCAGAGCTTTTATTTTTGAGGCTTTGAAATGGGTTATGCCAGGCATAGACCTGGTAACTAGAGGTAGTGAATTCCAAAGTACAGAGACAGAGTATGAATACAGAGAGTGACCTGGTTTTCTTGTGGGTTTTGAGATAGCTTAGAGATTTTTGTCTTCTGATTGTAGGGATCGATTTGGTGTGCAAGGTGCGACTAGATTGGCAAATGCAGGGCAGGCAGTAGGCTTGAAAATAAGGCTGTGCAAGGTGGATAGCTGAATAAAGGCAATTTGGTTGGGGAGTTCAAGCCAGTTTAATTCTAGGAGTGGTTTACAGTGGTGTATGATATTTAGAGTTTGTGGCAAATTTTGCAACTTTGTTGTAGCACTGTTCCAACTTGCTTAGGGTAGAAGTTTGTAAGTTAATTAGGATGGGGCACCATAAAGAAGGGAGAGAAGTTGTTGTCTTTTCGGCTTTTCCCGGTTAGGGGTCGCCACAGCGGAACTCCGGTCCGCGAATGATTGGCAGTTGATTTTTATGGTGCAGAGTTGCCAGCCCAACCTTCAGCGAAGGCACGCCCATTCACACATAGTTTTGGTTGCTGCAGTAAAACAAATGTTTGTTTCTATATAGGAGTCCCAGTTTTTGATGAGTTCTCTTTATATTTTGCTGTATATGGGGGTCAAATGCCCAGAAGTTTGGTTTCCTGCACTATTTCTATGACAGTGTTGTCAGAAGAAAGGCTGTTGAAATGATCAGTGACAGTGGTGTTGTTTTGGGGATGAATAAGTACTAGTTTTGTCTTTGGATTAAGAAAAGGAGTTGGGCATTTCTTAGCCAGGATTCGACTACTAGTTCTGGTAGTGATGGGGCAGTACAGATTATGGTGGAATCATCACCGTACTGAATGAGGGTCCCAGGGTGAGAAGCAGTGTGAAGGTTGTTTGTGAAAATGTTAAAAGAGTAGGGGTCCTAGGATGGAGCCTTGAAGGACTACAGGAGGGTTGTGGAGAAAGTGTTCATTGTACCAATTCACTGCTTGTTTACCATCCTTGAGTTAGCTCGGAAACCAATTTTACTGTGTTATGTGAGAAGCCTAAGTTAGTGCGTTCAAAAGTAAGGGGTGAGATACTGTGTCAAGGCCTTGGAGAGATCAAGGAATTCTGAGGCTGTATAGCATCCTGCATCTCTGGCCTTGTTCATGTGTCTGTAAAAGATAATAGGGCTGTAGCTGTGCTGTGACTAGGTTGGAAGCCATGTTGGGTTTTGATTAAAAGATGGTTTTGCAATACATACTGCATTACCTGCTGATGGATACTCCTCTCGAAAATTCTGGATATGGGTGACAAGATGGATCAAAAAAAAAGAGTTGACTCCTTTGTGCATGGGGGTGATGCGAGATTGTTTCCTTATGGTATGTACTTCTGATTCAGATAAAGACCTATTTATAAGGATACTGATTGGGTAGGCGACCAAGTTAGCAGCCAGTTTGAGGTAGTATGGGGGGAGATTATCAGCGGAGGTAGAGTAGGGTTTTAGTTTACGTAGCAGTTTCTTAATGGTGTCAGTGGGTATGGGCTGAAATGAGAATGGGGTTTGTATGACATTTTGTTGAGTAGGGTGATTAATGACAGGGTTAGAAGTAGTTGGTGTCCGAATAGGTTGAAGGGTGGGGTGGGGTCTAGTATTAGGGGTGTTCATTAGTAGGTCCGAAATTGATGTTAGTAGGTCCGAAACTGATTTTATGAAGAGCTTGTTAAAGTTTTTCGGCTATTTGTGATGGAGGGGTATTAGGTGATAGGGTGTGCTCTCCATTAATTCCAGGGTTAAGTAGAGACAACATGGAGTGCCAAAATGTACTGGGGTTGATTTTATGTCGGAGATGATGCTGGGAATAATATGACTTCTTATCTCGGTTGATTAGTTTTGTCACTTTGTTACAGTGTTTTGAAATTAACATGATTTTGTTCATTTTTATCATTTCCAGATTGACCAGGCTAAGTCTCTCTGCTTCATCAGGTGTTTACATTCCTTAGAGAGCCATGGTGTTGAGTTCTTTTTGATTCGTTTCATACGAAGAGGAGCTAGTGTACTAAGTACGTGAAGGAAGGCGTTATTGTAGTACAGCTAGTTGTTTAAGAGGTGTCCAGTCTATTTCATGTAGGAGATTGTTGAATTTATGCTGACAACAATTAGTCGAGTTCCTAACTGCTTTTATAGTGTATACTCTTAGGTGTTGGGAGTTTGTTCTAAGAGAATAAGCTGGTAAATGATCACTAAGGGAGCTAGGCTAACGGAAGGGTGGGATACTAGGATCCAGTCTAAGGTGGATTGGCAGGTATCATCTTTGCTGTACCTTGTATATTGATAAGCTGGGAAAAAACACAGATTTATGCTATTTGTGGGGGAGCTGGAAGCAATGGTTTGCCAATCTATATTTAAATGTCTCCTAAGTGTACTGTTTCGAGGTTTATTATTTGGTTTGTCCAGGATAAAATATTTTCCAACACTGGTATATTGCTACCTGGTGGGATATATATTGCTATTATGCAAATTCTTTTTGATATATTGAGGTTCAAAAAGGAGATTATCGCAAATTTAAAATGTCGAACGTCAAAACAGCGAAAGTGCCAAATTTTTGAGATCGCAGTACAATGAAGATTGGGATATTTGCCCTTTCCTCACTGTAGTATGATCTTAGAGTTGGAATATATATTTAGCAAGGGGTGTGGGGGATGCAGAACCCCACAATACAGAGTTTGAGTTTCGGCATCTTCACTTTGAGCGTTCGACATTTTAGGTCTCCAATAATATGATATAGACTCTTGGAAAAGATGGATATATTACTGGCGTAGGTTGTGATGTTGAGCTTAGAGAGATATAGAAGTGCTATCCCTCCCCACTGTTTGTTTTAGACCTCTTCTGGTTATTGCAAAGTCTGGAGGTATTATGTCGGAGTCTTTTACATTGGGATGTAGCCATGTTTCAATAAGGGCTAGTATGTCAGATTTATTTTGATCAATCCAGTAATGCAGTGGAGGTATTTTGTTCAGTGCAAGTATGTTTAAATCCTGGGGTTACTCTTGTGATTAGGATTATAGGGTGGGGCAGCTTTAGGATGCATGTCTCCACATTTGAGTAGATAGGCAATGAGGAATGAGTACCACGGGAAGTTTTTTTTATTCCTAGGTGATGGTACTGGTGTCAAGTGTGGTTTCATAGGTGAGGTGGCCAATTTGTGGCTTGAATAATATGGGACGGTATTAGGAGAAAAGTTGGGAAGTAATGTGAGAAGCTGTGTTGTTTTACTGGGGAGAGGGCTGGAGGAGGTTGTTGATGTTTGGCTGGCTGCTATATACTTACAATCAACTGTATTACAAGCGGAGTCAAGTACAAACTTGCAGTGTTAAAGACAGTACTGCATTTTATTTTTCTGTTTCATTGACTATTGTGGTCTCTCTGCAGTTAGTTTCCCCACTCTCCCTCCCTGTTCTTGTTGTGGTATTAATCTTGGTGGTATTGGAACTGCCCACCCCTCCTGTAAATTTGTGTTTGGGATAATATTTTGATTTCAGACAGTCCTACCAGTCCCAGCTCTATCCCAGTCCAGTGTCATTAGCTCATTCTACCCAATACAGAGAGAACATTTGAGAAGGCCAACCCACTTAGGTCTTAAACCTTGCATTATCTTCTATTCCTTCTTTCTCCCTTTCCATTTTACTTGGGGGGGGGGGGGACTTTGCTAGAATCTCCTTGTGTACTGACGGAGGGTGCTTCGCGGAGGAGTACATTTTTAGCTCATTTTAACTGTTCACAGTTGAATAAAACAATTGAATTTAGGTTCAGAATACAGTTTGAATAAACTGCATTTATTTAAACTGTATTTGCTTTAACACTGCTGCACACTCAAGTGTGCTAGCTTGGACTGCACCGGAATTGTTTTTAGTGCTGTTTTAGCTGCTTTTCTTATTAGAATTTTTTAAGCTCGTTTCCTGCCTTTCCTTAACTAGTCTAGTCCAGATACAGATTTGCTGTACCAAAGACTGTATTGTAAGCTTCTGAGCCCCCCGAAACCTGTGTTGGAGGGAAGCCTTCTACCTTATCAGTGGGAGTGGTTAGCACTAAGTAGCCTACCACAAGAGGATTGTTTCTGGCCCAGAAATTGTAGTTTACTGGCCGTTTGGGCAGTTTTTCCATCTCTCTCAACTTTCTGGTTTAAAAGCCCATGTCTGCACTTGTTTCCCACCTTTCCTGTAAGTAGTCTAGTCCAGATACAGATTTGCTGTATCCAAGACTGTTTGTAAGCTTCTGAGCGGTGCCAAAGTCTGCTCTTCAATTTTTCCCTTAGATCTGCTAGTTCTCTCCTCTCATGCACTTTTACTAGCTTATTGGTCTAGCACTTTACCAGACTTCTCGTAGCAATTATTGCAGCACACAAAAGTGCTACCAGCACTAAATGTTCTGCAAGGAAACAGCTCCAGTACTTATTATTAATGCCCACCTCTCCAGGCACGTCTAAAGGTCAGTTCCCTGTGCTTTCTCCTATTAACCTGGTGAACTTGGGCATCCTGAGGCAATGTAGCAACTGCCTCAAGTACAACAACAACCCTCTCCTCTTACCTCCCAACACTCAGACTTGCGAGAGATGCACTTATATATCCAAACTGGAAGTCATGCACTCTCCAGCCAAGACCAGCTGGTCAAGAGGAGAAGGTAAACACTTGCACCACTTCACATGGAACACGTATCCCTCCAGGACACACACCAGCACTGCCTTCACATAAAAAACACAAACCATGCACCCACCTTAGCGGAGGCTCTCAATAAAAATCTACCCAAACAGCAGAGACCTCCAAGGGAGAAACACTCTACCATCACAGCACGAATCACAAGACACATAACTCTCCTAAACAGTGTGCCACTCAACCAAAGCCCCTAAGGCAAAACAGCATGCCCAACACACTAGTCATAGGTGGCTCGATAAATGAGGCACACTGATGTCCCACTCGCTACGCTGAATAAGGAGAATGCAACAGTCAGCTGCCTGTCAGATTCCAGGATCCGCCATATAACGCACGCGCTCAGGTCCCTCAACAACGGGTACAAATATGACTTTGTCATTGTACTTGTGGGTGTGATTGACTTGAGACCTACCTCATTGGACTACATGAAGAGACATGGAGCTCTCTGATTATGTAGCCCAGGTGGGTATGACCCTAGCCCTGTGCACCCCCTTACAATCACCCAGAATTATACCACAATACAAGCAGAAAATGATTTCAACAACCGGCTAAGTTTCTGGTGTCATTCTAAGGGGATCCAATATCTGTCTGCCTGGGATGACATGACTGGCCTCGATGCTTTGCCAGAGATGGCAATCTGTCACCCCTGGGCTTCCAGATACTGGCCAAGGTTCTTGCCACCCCTATAGTGTCTTTTTAGACAGTGTTCCAAAGACCAGACTATCACAGTAACAGCTACAAACAAATGCAATCAGAGGGTCATGCTGCTCAATGCTAGACTTCTAAATCTCAAAATGCACTTGCTTCGAAGTACTCAAAATGGAGAACATCGACATTTGTGCTATGAGAGAGACCTGGTTCAAGGGAGTAGAAAGCACCCCTGCAGTATCAGGCTACAACTCATTCCACACCTTTCAGCCTCAGAACTTGGACCGAAGCTCCAAAGGTGGTGGTGTTTCCATATTCATAAAGGATGCGCACACCTCCAGAATGGTAGCCCAACATAATGCATCAGAGATACTTCAGGAGCAGCCAACATTGGGCAAGACCGTGATTCAGGTTGTAGCCTGTAGGTTCCCAACCATGTCCCAAGACTCACAATCCATGTTCCAAGACTCACACTCCCAAGTTCCTAAGCACCCTGAAGACTATTAGGGTCCAACCTAACACTCTCATACTGGCCGACCAACTACCCCCTCCATTAACTGGGAAAACTACTCGTGTACCAATACATTTGCCCAACATTTCCTGGAATTCATTAATTCCAATGCCCTGGACCAGCTTGTTCTTACCCCCACTAGCAACATCCTTTACCTGGTCATTACTAACATGGGTGGCTGTTGCTCTACACCAATAGTCAACTCTTCCCTGGTTAGCTCTGACTCAAAAACAAATCGCCTTGGAAATGCTCCCCCTCCCACCCCCGCAAAGGTAACCACCATGAAAAACTTCTCCAATGCTAACTTTGGGATCGTAAAAACAGAGGTGGCTAATTTCACGGCACCCACGTAAATGTAGAATAGTTGCATGACTGCCAAATCATACACTAATGCACTGTACGAACACATACACAAATGCAGGAATCTCGCCATACGCAAGAGAACCAAGATGTTCTCCTTCAAAAAAGGAAGCTAATCTGATGATCCCTTGCCATAAACTCTACAACAGGGAGGAGGAAACTGATGCAGAATAAGGTGAAGTCCCAAGACTGGAAAAACTCCCTTATCGGCCTCAACAAAAAGTTGATACACCTCATCAAATCCTCTAAAGCTAGCTATGAAAACAGAATTGCAGCAGATAGTATAAAGACAACCACAAGGCCTTCTATAGTTATGTAAAAAATCTCCATGACAATACCCCGATTTGCTCTGAGCTACTGCACAATGCTACCTCCTATACCAATCCAACAGATATTGCCAATATACTGGCCGATAGACTCAGTGCCAACTTTACCCCTCCCCCCTCAAAGGACCAATCACAATACAGTATTACTGCTGCACAGGTTAAAACAGCACTGTCCAAGGCCAAGAATACAGCATCTATGGGACCTGACAATATCCCTGGCTGTGTTCTACATGAACTACAGAGTGAACTGGCACCTCACCTATGTGCCATGTTCAATCACAGCCTCACCTCAGGGTTTGCCCCTACCAAATGGCACACTGCTACAGTCATCTCTCTACAAAGGAATAGCGACTACAGACCCTGGAAACTATCGCCCCATTAGCCTGACATGCAAAGCTATGGAACGCATCATCATGGACCCAACAAACAAGGATGTAGGGAATCCCCAAACTCTGGATCCCACACAGTTTGGTTTTGTGAAGGGTAGATCATGCCTGCTCAACTTTGTCGACTTCTTTGAGTCAGTCACCAGAGCTGTGGATGAAGGCAAGGTGGTTCATACAGCCTACACTGATCTGGTCATGGCCTTTGATACTATTCCCCACTCAGAAAATCATAGAAAAACTCACTAAGCTAGGCATCAACCCCTATATCACTAGGTGAGTTGCAAACTAGCTCACAGATAGAATCCACAATGTGAAAGTAGCGGACTCTAACTCAGACCGCCGACCAGTCACGAGTGGAGTCCCACAAGGTTTGGTCCTGGGTCCTCTCCTGTTTGGTATCTACTTCTCTGAAGTCCAGGCCAACACAAAGGGACTCTGGCTGACAAAGTTCGCAGGCGATTGCAAGTTGGGAGCTATTAACTCCAAGTAATGTTAACATTCTACAGAAAGGCCTCACTGAGACAAACTGGCCTTAAGCTCAAAGCCAAAAAAGTGTCGTCATCCCCTTTGGGAAAGACCCGGTTCCCCATGAATTACCACATCGATGGTAGTCCACTGAACACAGAAGGCATCATTATATAAGAGATCTCGGAACACGGGTTGACAGCAATCTCTCGACCATTACATTGCCACTGTGGTCAGAAATTCCTTCTATGTGGCACATCTCATTACTAAGGGTTTTGCATCCAGGAAGAAAGAGGTCATTATCTCCCTCTACTCTTCCCTCATTAGGCCAGTACAATGCCCCATTTGGCATGTAACTCCCTAGACACCTCCAACAACTGGAGAGGCCACAGATGTACCTCACAAAGAGGATCCTTGGCCTTAAACACTTGTGCTATACAGACAGACTCAAAAAACTCCAACTAGTCTCGGTCTCATATCGCCTACTTAGAGGTGATCTCAGCTTGGCTTACAAAGCCATGTCTGACCCAGCTCGGTTAGAAATGCTAAATCTAAAGAAATCCCAATCCCTCTGCACCACACGCTCCACAGACTTCAACCTCATTACCACAATCAACATAACATTCTGGAGGGACATGTTCATAACCCAGAGACTGCCCATGTTCTAGAAAAGACTTCCCATACAAGTCAAGCATAGTACCTCACTGGCCCTCTTCAAGAGAAATCTTCATGAGTGGACGGGAAATAGAAAATTTGCTCCAAGGATCACTCCAGTGGCTATACTCGACAGAGGCAATGGGAACAAAGGTCAGGTGGCATGATGTGGCACAATGCCAGGGTAAACCTATGGGCTAGGCTTGTAAAGGCTCCAGGGCCATTAGCCTAGTACACACCTATGAACCTGTGTGTATTTGTGTGTGGGGGTACGCATGGATATTTCTGTAGTGAGGTTGAGAATGAAGAGAGAGACTAGGCAGGTTAGGAAGCATGTCAACTGTGACAGTCGGTTTAAAAAATAGTAAGTGGTATTTGTGTGTTTGAATGCAATATCAGGTGTAAACAGAGATTATGTTATGTGATATGTGTGTAGCTGAAGGTAAGGTTGGAAATGTTTTGACTTCAAGAGTGGGGTTTGACAATATGATTGGGTGTTTTGCCTTGCAGACTGTGATAAGGAGGGGTGAGGGAGATGTGATTGGTCAGTAGTAAAATTATGCTGCAATGTCAGTTTGTGTGTATAGTAGAAGAGAGGGTGGTAAGCCTGGAGCTAATAGCTTGAGGTGGTGATTGTATTGTGATAGAGAAAGATGCAAAGAATTATAGTAGAGGGAATGAAAATTCAAGGTGCCAGATGTAAGGGAGAGCAGATAAGTTTGGCTACATAAAGAAGTAAGGTGTGAATGAAATGTGGATGTGGACAAGGTAGAGTTGCATTTAAATCGGATCATAAGAATGAGGGGGAGTGGTTTGCTTGGGATAAGAGTTGAGGTGCTGGGGTGGGTGGGATATGGGGGAAGGGTAGGGGGAGCAGAGTGAGAGAAGCAAATGCAGCAGGAAGAACCCACCACCCAGATGGTTTACTACCATAAACAATAAATCAGGGAGGTAGAATGTTCATGGATACAAAGACAAGGTGTCTGAACTGCAACTACTTGGCTCGAGTCATGGCATCTAATTTTACAGTTATGGGCTTTTCAATGTCTTTCCAGGGATCTATTACACTGATAAGAGTACAATATGCTGAAGTGTTAATGTAGCTTCACCTTCAGTAGGAAAAGGTCTGAGAGTGTGGGTAAGTGGGGGTGGGGGTTATCCTTCCAGCAGATTCAACACTACAAAACACACTAAATGCATGATTTAAGTTATTAGTTCAAGTTATGGAAATTGCCTTACATAGATTTAACTCTGTGTATTTGTTCCTTGTGAACCTTTGCAACTGCAGGTGAAATTCAGCTGTGTAAGTTGCTTAGGTAGTGGGATAAGAACTTTTGCAGCAGCAGCAGTAGTCAGACTTACATGTGCTTGTTTCACTTTTTGTAGAGTGAAGCAGCTGGATGGACAGAACACTTGGGACAAGGGGTAGTGAAGTTATTTGTGTTAGAGATGAACGACTGACATGGTGTCAGAAGTGGCATATCTAAAGGATAGGAGTCAGAACTGGCATACCCAAAGGGCATGGAACTAGAGACTGCTTGGCTAAAACGATTAGAGACACTTGCTTAGAGGTGGTGGAATAAAGGAGTTAATCATCCCAAAATGTGCATACTTCGCAGAACAGGTCAAAAATGAACTTCAGTTATTAAAACTTGCTCAGCACCATTTCTTTTCACACATGAAACGAGGCATACAGAACGCTCTAAAAGATATTTGCATAAACCGACATGTACAATATTGATCGTTACTATGGAAAATGTTTTGAAATAAACTCCGAATTGCATAAAATGAAAATAAAAGGAAATAACCGCATTTTTGCAAAGCATATGTATTTTTGTATTAAGCAAAGATATTAGAGTCATCAGATGTGTATTAAGTGTTCGCATATTTGTGCAGTGTTACAGCAAATCTATTTCGCAAAGTACAGCCATTATAAGGCATATTTCACAGAATACAGCCATTACAAAGCATATTTCACAAAGTAAAGTATTTCGAAGAGCTTACTGTGCATTATTCCAAGCTGTGCTGCGAGAACAATCTGTTCGTACATAATTATGAGAGCCCTATTTTTCAGCATTTGTGTACACTTTGTGAGCATGGCATACAGATTTCGAAAACCCAGTGCACTCATGTGCGATAGTAATATTGCTGAGAACTGGACAGTGTTTGAGCAAGAGTACGACATTTTCATACAGGCTGCATTTTTTGATAAAGATGACCGTACAAAGGCATTTTTTCTACTTAATTTAGCTGGGTCAGAAGGCATAGAAAGGGAATGCTCATTTGTGTATGCACCTGCCGTCTATGCTGGAGAGAGGGAGAACTGTCATATTGTTGTACCGACTCAGTCAAGGGAGGACCCACAGTGCTTAAAATGTAAATTTAGAGAAATGTGTAACCCCAGACAAATGTTACTCTGGCAAGGCACTTCGGATCAAAAGCCTGGTGAAAAACTTTTACATCATACATAACAAACCTAAGAAATAAAGCTAAAACGTGCAGATTTGGTGATTTAAGGGATGAGTTTTTAAAAGACACACTTGTGTGGTATTAAAGATAATGCTGAAAGAAAGACTTTGCCTCATGACAGTGATTTAACTTTGAATAAGGTCATTGAAATTTCTCAGATACAAGAGCTCACAGAAAAGCACACAGATATGCTTACAAATGAGAACAGCTCTAGAAGGCACAGTGATAAAGCTCATGTTGACAGTACTCAGCACATACTTAAAAGAAACGGGCCCAAGCACAAGGCAGCAACTTAAAGCCCCTGCAGCATTCACTGGTAAACCCCAGAACTTCCTAGCAAATTTCAGAGTTTGCACAGTCTCAGTGAACATAAGTGTGGCCAGCAAACTGAAAACATGGGCCCCACCCTAGTTAAATTGCCAACTTTCGTAACTGTGGTGGAAGCCATGAATATAAAAAGGGAGAAATGTTTAGCTTTTGGTCAACAATGCCACAAATGTAATAAATGGAATCACTTCAAAAGGTTTTGTGAATCAAAAGGTCCACATTCTTTTATTAAAAGGGAACATTTTAAGAAATTAGTCATCAATTAGGACAGTGGGGAGCCTACTCTATGTTGATGGTGTGTCACTACTTCATGAAACGGTTAATGCAGAAGATTTAAGGGCAAAGAATGAAGTATTTTGTACTGTTAAATGGCAAACCCAGAGAGGTCAAACTTGTCACAGGTCCTAAGTGCAATGTTATATCATTGGGTAAGACGGCAATTCAGGTCGTAGCCTGCTAAAGGTCCCCAACCATGTCCAAAGACTCTTACTCCACATTCCTAAGCACCCTGGAAACTATTAGGGTCCAACCCAACACTCTTATACTAGGTGACCAACTACCCTTCCATCAACTGGGATAACTACTCATGCACCAATACACTGGCCCAACGCTTCCTGGAATTCATCAATTCCAATGCTCTGGACCAGCTCGTTCTTATCCCCACTAGAGGAAGCAACATCCTTGACCTGGTTATTACTAACATGGGCAACCGTTGCTCTACACCAATAGTCAATTCCTCCCTGGTTAGATCTGAACACAAACTAATCACCATGGAAATCCACATCTCACCCACACCCCCGCAAAGGTAACCATCATGAAAAGCTTCTTCAAAGCTGATTTTGGGCTCCTAAAAACAGAGGTTAACTTCACGGCACACATGTCAATAGAAAATAGATATATAACTGCTGAATCATACACCAATGCACTGTATGAACACATACATAAATGCATGGAACTAGCCATACCCAACAGAACCAAGATGCTCTCCTCCAAAAAAGGAAGCCAATCTGGTAGACCCTGCCATTAATAAACTCTACAACAGAAGGAAGAAACTGTTGCAAAAAAAGGTGAAGTCCAAGACTGGAAAAACTCCCTTATTAGCCTCAACAAAAAGTTGAAATCCCTCATCAAAACCTCTAAAGCCAGCTATGAAGGCCGAATTGCGTCAGACAATAAAAACCACAAAGCCTTCTGTACTTATATCAAGAATCTCCATGGCAATACCCAGGTTTGCTCTGAGGTACTGCACAATGGTACCTCTTTTACTGAGCCAACAGATATTGGCAACATACTGGCCGAACCCCCCCCCAAAAGGACAAACTACAATACTAGAGGAATACCAGGCACCCAGCATTACTGCAGCACAGGTTAAAGCTGCATTGTCCAAGGCCAAAAATACAGCTTCCATGAGACCCAACAATATCCCTGGATGTGTTCTACATGAACCGGCACCACATCTGTGTGCCCTGTTCAAACACAGCCTCACCTCAGGCTTTGTCCCTATCAAAACGGCACACTGCTACAGTCATCTCTCTCCATAAAGGGGGAGAGACTACAGACCCTGGGAATTATCGCCCTATTAGCCTGATGAGTCAGATATGCAAGGCTATGGAGCACATAATCATGGGACCTAATTAACAAGGATATAGGGAATCTCCAAACTCTAGATCCCACGCAATTCGGTTTTGTGAAAGATAGATCATCCCTGCTCAACTTAGTTGAATTCTCTGAGCCAGTCGCCAGAGCTGTGGAAGAGGGCAAGGCAGTTCATACAGCCTACCTCGATCTGGCCAAGGCCTTTGATACCATTTCCCACTCGGGAATTATTGATAAACTCACCAAAATAGGCATCAACCCCTATTTCACTAGATGGGTTGCAAACTGGATCACAGATAGAACCCACAGTGTGAAAGTAGCAGACTCCAAGTCAGACTGCCGACCAGTCACCAGTGGAGTCCCACAGGGATCGGTCCTGGGTCCTCTCCTGTTTGGCATCTACTTCTCAGAAGTCCAGGCCAACACGGAGGGACTCTGGTGGACCAAATCCGCAGACTACTGCAAGCTGGGAGCCATTATTAACTCCCCAACTGATGTAGACATCCTACAGAAAGGCCTCACTGAGACCAATGACTGGTGTCAAAACCATGGCCTTAAGCACAATGCCAAAAAATGCGTAGTCATTCCCTTTGGGAAAAACTCAATTCCCACTAATTACCACATTGATGGGACCCCACTGAACACTGAAGGTGTTATAAGAGATCTGGGGACACAGGTTGACAGCAACCTCTCCTTCAAGCACCACATTGCCACTGTGGTCAGAAAGTCCTTCTATGTGGCACATCTCATTACCAAGGGTTTTACATCCCGGAAGAAAGAGGTCATCATCTTTCTCTACTCTTCCCTCATTAGGCCAATCATTGAGTATATAATGCCACATTTGGCATGTACCTCTGTACCTCACTAGACCCATGCAACAGCTGGAAAGGCCACAAAAAGTACCTCACAAAGAGGATCATAGGCCTTAAACCCATCTATACGGACAGACAAAACTCCAGCCATGTCTCATATCATCTACCAAGAGGCGATCTCTGCTTGACTTACAAAGCCATGGCTGACCCAGCTCTGTTAGAAATGTTGCAAATAAAGAAATCCCAATCCTTCCACACCACATGCTCGGGAGACCTCAACCACATAACTACAATCAACATGACATTCTGGAGAGACAGGTTCATAACCCAGAGACTGCCCATACTCTAGAACAGACTTCCCATACAAGTCAAGCAGAGTACCTCACTGGCCCTCTTCAAGAGAGATCTTGATGAGTGGATGGAAATAGAAAGTTCACCCTGGGGATCACTCTAGTGGCTCTACTTGATAGAGGCACTGGGAACTAACGTCAGGTGGCACAATGCAAAGGGCACTTCTATGGGCTAGGCTTGTAAAGGCTCCAGGACCATCCACCTAGTACACACCTGAGTGTGTAAAAGTGAAAGGCTTGATTTGGCAAGGTGCGAGAAGACTGGTGTTTAAGAATATTTGTCCAGAGCAGAGATCATACACAGTGGAATCAGAAGGAGGAACATTTAGGTGGAATCAGAAACATTTGAGACTGGTGTCTGACCCTATACCACAACACACAGCCTGTGAGAAAGGCTCTTTATATTAGAGTGAGTTGTCCGGTGTTCCAATTTCAGAGGAAGTTTCAGAGGACATTCCCATTCCTGTGACAAATCCAGACGTTCCTGATGCATGTTGTAGACTGTAGACTGCCCCTGTTACTATGTTTGGTCCCAAGAGTCGTTTTATGAGATGTGGTCAAATCTCTAAACCCTGTAGCAGATATGAAGCAACTTAGACATGAACACAGTTTAGTTTCTAATTATATAGTAATGCACATCTAACTTTGATATTGTTTTGCATAAAGGGCAATCTTTTTAAGAGGGAGGATGTAGATCAATGTGTGCGCATGTACCTTAAAGAAACTATCCAGGGGCTTGCTCAAGTGTATAAATACTGAGCACGGAGTCTGACTGCCATTTTACAGTTAGCTGTGGAGCTGTATGTATGTAAGGTCCGTTTGTATGTAAAGATGCCGCTATCTATCCTGATGTGTTGATGTTTTTATTAAAGCATCTAAACAAAACCCCAAGCCTTCTTGTCATACGTGTTAAGAGATGAATGAATGACAGTAGGTATGCAAGGCTCCCCCAGTGGCAACACACACACACTTTGGTGGGTAAGTAAGCTGCCCCAGTAGCAACGCACACACAGTTTGGTGGGTATGTAACTGGTCCAGTAGCAGTGAGCACACACACTTTGGTGGGTATGTAAGCCACCCCAGCAGCAGCGTGCACACAGTTTGATAGGTATGTAAGCCACCCCAGCAGCAGCGCGCACACAGTTTGGTGGGTATGTAAGCCACCCCAGCAGCATCATGCACAAAGTTTGGGGGTATGTAAGCCATCCCAGTAGCAGCGCGCGCAGTTTGGTGGGTATGTAAGCCATCCCAGTAGCAGCGTGCACACAGTTTGGTGGGTATGTAAGCCATCCCAGTAGCAGCGCACACAGTTTAGTGTGCATGTAAGCTGTCCCAGTAGCAGCGCACATACGGTTTGGTGGGTATGCTGTACTTTAGACTGTATACTGGTACACCAAGCCTTTACTGGTGCTGGACATACAGCAGAATAAAAATCGGCCATCCTTCCCTGCAGTAAAAGTGAGTTGGGGGCAGCTTCTCCTTTCCATCCTTTCCAGCTGGCTCCTCTAGTGCTCAGACTGGTAATCAAACCCTGAGTATCGGAGTCATATTCAGGGTCTCATCAGTGTTCTCCCCCATGGAAATGCCTAACAAGTTATCAGTGGTACTGCAGTATGCAACATTTCTTCTTTCAATAACGCTACAAAAGTGCTGCTGGGCTCAAAATTTCAAAGTGAATCTACCTAGACATGCAACGGCTCGCAGCACTACCGTCAGGTCCACAGCACTTTACAGCATGAAAAATGTTACAAACAAAAGTAGCACAATGCACAAGCACTGCTGTCTGCTAATGGTTCTGCAGGGCTTCAACACCATCCATTTAATGTACTGAATGGTTAGTCCGGCCCAGGAAGCAGCACATGTTTAGCGCAGAACTACCAGTTAAAGGCAACACTGCCATGCTGCCTGGCTGGTAGCGATGGAGCTTAACTAGTCCTGTGCTACTGAACTGCTACTACAGGGCTGGTTAATCTACTCCAACAGCCAGTAAGCACTGCACAGCCAAGTGTTGCAAAGGAACATGGTCAATGCAGCTTCCTACGTTACAAATGAATACTATAAAATCATGCAATTTGATTGTAGAGTTCATTGAAAGTCCTAAAGTGAGCAACACTGTACAATATTGGGGAAACAAAGCATTGAGAAACAGAATGTAGTGCGCAAGACTGCATCCTACAGCACAAGCAGCAAAAAAGCTGACGTACGCAACTTCCGCAATATCCTAGCACCTGCTAGTCAGGATACTGTTGCTGTGAGTTACCTGCAGAGTACAAGGTTGCTGGTTAGAGACTTGCTCTAGATGGTAAATCTTTTTAGGATTATATTACCCATGGTACCGTTCAACATTATGATTGATATTCAATTTAAATTGAGACTTTGCCCGCTTTGGTGTTTTACTATGGGACATGCCGTTTACTCAAGAGCTATCGAAGGTTTTGCCACTAGAGTCTCCTACATGCAGCTAAGACTATCCAGGGTCCCACGCTGTCTGTCCCCCCACCAATATCGTAGAGAGTCAATGATTAATAGTTGCATGATTTTAGAGGATTAGATTATAAAATAGGAGCCAGTCACTACTACTAGCATCAACTACACTGCAGTGTAGTGCACTGTGGCCTGATCAATGACACAGCTAAGGGCAATGGTGACCATGTTCCTTTGCAACACTTATTACAGTGTTAGGTGGGAAGGTGACAATGACATACTGCAGTGCAGCGTGGTCAGCAGCATTGCTGCGGAGTGTGGTGGTAGTAGTAAAGTTAACAGTGATACTATAGGGCACCTGGGGTATTTTTCTACTACACAGACACATGCTTGCTTTAAATAGGTTATTAACTGGCAGCCAATACAATTAAATATTTTCTCGAAACAAATTCGTATACACATACAAAAAGAGAAAAGGAGGAAAAAATCTTAAATACAAAAAAAAGGCTCAAAACAGCTCACTTCTGCTTGAAAAGACAGAACTGAAGAGGTAAATTATTCTGCTGGAGTCAGTATTACAGATGCAGGGGGGTCAAATACCACTGCTACTTATGTAAAGCTGTCACGGCACATCGCTCGACGGTGTTCCGTGAGAGACTACTGCAATCTCTGGCACTTCCTTACAATTATTGCAGCATTCTTGTCAAGCTCCTAGCTTATGGAAGTGCTTATGTTGCTGATAAAATAGCATACTGCAATACTTGTGGCACTGATGGTACCACAGTATACTGACGCTATAGGATCAGTGACATCAGTGTACTTAAACCATATCCGATGCCACAAACCACACCATCTCAAGCTGCTGACAAGAATTCTACACTTCAAGGCTTCTCTGCAATGTAGTGAACATTAATGTCACAAGAGTGAAGTGCGTTACTGAACTGGACAAACACAGCAGAGTGGTTAGGCAGACAGCACAGTAAGTTATTACAAAGAACAAGTTACGCAGTACTATAATGCTACTATGATCAGACACTGCGTAGTAACGGCACTGGAACATCTGTGAGCAAATCAGTGATCTCAAAAACATGGAGAATAAACAAAACACAAATTTCAATTTAATTTAAACATAACAATTACATCCATCTCGTAAACAGATGGTTACTAATGGGCCTTTAAATCTTTACTCAGTCCAAGCTGGCCTTATTAGAAATCAAACACACGAAGTCCTATTTGGCATATTTAGAATCATAGACCCTAAAAACACTAGTTCTCATTTACAATACCCAAGCAGAGGGCCTTCTGTGTGCATGCGTTTATGTTTGTGCGTGTGTGTAAAGTCACAGTGATAGACTTTCCTATCTTAAAAGATTAGACTCTAGGGAAAGCTCAGCACCTCTCTGTTCAGAGGCTGTTGTTGGTCCAGCAAGCGACAGACAATGGTAAGCTGAATGTCATGGGTTTGAGTCTCGAAGGAGAATTATCCTTTCACTTCCACGATTATTAGAAATTATGCTAAATTATCCAATCCGTTACTCAACATACTTCAAGGTTACTACTAGTCTTACATAATCTTGCAAAAAGATCCAACAGCCCATTACCCTTGGAGAAATAGGAACTACTACAAACCACTGAAATAAAATCCCACCAATAGAATATTCCATAAAGTGAAGACCCCCAAAAAAGCCCTGAAATTATGAGTGAAATGAACACATTCACAGCTTTCTTTTGGGTGGACACTATCTCCACATGTTCTTACTTGAGAACTCCAGTCACATAATATTGGGGAAAAGAGAACCCCCCCAGTACAGGTAATACTGCATAAACAACCAAAATTTCATACTAGAGCAATTAAGTACTTAAAACCATTCTGGAAACGGTCCTTAAAGGAGTTTGCATTTTGACACATTTTATTGATGGATTTTTTTTCTGCCAATTCATAGATGAACGGCACTGTTTATGGGAACAATTTGTTCAGGATTTCTTGAACTAAATCTTAAAGGGATAATCCCAGAGTCTAAAATTCTGAAAGAAAGAAAATTGTCCTGATACCTCTCCAAGTGTCACCCCCCACTTACCACGTCATCATCAACCCATCTCCTGGTTTCAACTTACTTTAGGCAGCCTTGTTTGTATTCACTCTGGTGAACACAATTAACAATATTCAGTTCCTGTCAAAGCGTTCAGTTCCGGATTACTGAGAAACAATAAGGTTATTACATTTGTGTGCGTTTGTGGTGGGGGTGGTTAGGCAAGACCGCCAGTGTTTACTTTTTATGAACTGGTCAGAAACGTATCCGAACTGTGCAGCTCTATTTCCTTTATTTATTCTGCGCAACGTAAAGACAAGCAGTGCAGTCAGCTGCATACGTTTTAGAGAATTCATACGACATGTTCATCTTAGTCTTTTGCTGCATTCCCCTTGCTCCATAGCACAGCAATCTACCACAGGTTGCCGTACTCTACAGGCCCCACTGAGACCGTAAGTTTTGGACTTCACTGATTAAAAATTAATCTATTGCTTGCATCACACATGTATTTTTATAGTAGGTCAGAAGACCATTACACTTGGCTAGTATTCAGAGATCAAACACAAAACACGAAAAAAGACTGCTTTTACTACTATTCGAAACTTGCAGCATTCTGATGTCTGATGCGTTCTACATAGCAAGTGGCAATCATGCATAACATCATACCACTTAGAAAGCATTCATAAATGCGCACAAAAAAAATGAAATGAACAGAAAACGGTTTACTACCATTTTAGCTTTGTAGTGATCACATGCTTTCTTGGAAAGTAGTAGCAAGTGAGGTCATAAAATTCCTTAAAGCCTGCTTTTCTGAGGATAAAAAAAGCACACGTGAAACTAATTAATGACTCAGTGAGAGATGCAATTTGACTAAGACCATTGAAACTTCCTGTAGGCGGGGGGGGGGGGGGGGGGTTATCCACCTGCAAGAAATAAGGTTAAATTTTTCTGAAGGTCAAGCAGTTTTGATCTATCTTTTTAGACTGATTTAGAGTAGATGAAGTGCCATCATTTCAAAAATGCATGCATTTTGACTGCACCTTCAGGGTTTCTTAAAATGCGGCACAACTTTATGCAGTTAACTTATAACCCACAGTAATTAATCAGAATGTCTGGTGTGGATATATTGCTATACAGAACCACGTGCTACCACATATTGTAATGATAAACATGCCCTCAACCCCATGTTTTCACTCAAATATGGATGTAGCCATTTATCTGCAGTTTCTCTCACTCTGTCAACTAGAATGGTACAATTTACTTCAAAGGCTTTGGTCATGTCTAAATAAATGTGCGACGTGTTGTCCAGTACTTTAGTTGCCAGGTTATTAAACAAGTGCAACTCTGTTACAATTGATAGACCATCTGTACAAATCACACAGAATGTGGACTATGCTTAAATACATTATCCAGTTACAATTCCAGAACATATTTTCCCTTCAAATTTACTATTAAGAAAACTCACAGGTTAATATTTTACGTTCTCAGTCTTCCTTACCCTTGCATATTGGGAAAACATATGCTTTTCATATAACCAGGATCTCACTGTTGCTTAAGAGCACGCACTACCTCACCATGGCTACTAAGTCTTCAGATATACTAGTCTAGTAATCCAAGTTCTCGCTCTGCTTTTCAAACTTAGTCTGAATACAGGCTTCAATATTATATGGCCACTTATTTTGTATATTTATGTATTTCTTGTTCATAAGGAAAAGAATCACAAGAATTTCACAAAATGTTCCCATTTTCCTGAATCAAGTAAACTAAATCCCATGGATTCAGAAAGAGCCCCAACATTGGCATTAAGAGCTGCAGCAAAAAGGGGATGTTTACAAGATGCAGGAATTTGCGATTCATATACTTATTAGCCAAAATTATTAAAGGCCTTATTACTGGCCAATTTATATATATCTGATTCACCCGTAACTACTGCTAATGCAAAGTGGCACTCTCTTGCAGTAGTTAACACTGCCGCCTCAAAGTATGGTAGCCCACACAATCCTTTATTGTCCTGCACACAGAAACCCCATACCTGTCCCCAAGTTGGCAGAATGCCACCTAGCTCACCTATACTTTCCCTGGCTTTAAGCCATGAATGATTACAGTCAGTCAATGCCACACAGTTTCATACTTTTAATGTGCAGAAACTGTACCGTGATACTTGACCTGTTGTTCTATTAACTTTATAAGTGACAAAGTCATAGTTCAAAAGTCTCCCTTGTGTCATCTAGTGCTCCTCCCCCAATGAGAGCAAAACACACACCCCTCCTAACTGTGTCAACGATTGTAAAGGATGCACCTGCTGTTGTCTTACAGGTGACCTAGCTCCTATAACTCTTGAAACATTAGGTCACTAAATGCCAGAAATTAGGGTTGCACCTCTTACTGTTGCAAGGGTTATCTCCCCCCCCCCACACATAATACGGTGCGTTAGGATAGTGGGTTAATGTTGCCGTTTTCTGGTGTCAAAGGTGCAGTGTTTGAAACCTTTCACCCCTTTTAACATTGTTTTTTTTTTTGACGATGCAGGAATTTGCGATTCATTATCCCATTGTCTACTGGTAGAGCAGACGACTAATGTTTTATGTATAAATTGTGTTGTTGTAGGGCTAGACTATTTTTTAGGGTATCTGGATTAAGTTATGTAGAGCATTCTAGTGCGCCCCCGTCCCACATTTTTTAAGTTAAAACTATTAAGTGCTTTTAAAGCATGCTGTAAATAGAATAATCCCTGGTGTCTACTGTTGCCCCCTTCAATATTGCAAGATTTGCTTGTTAATCTGGGGGAGCGAGGCATAATAGCCTTCTCCATCACTCTTGTGGACACAACACATATACCTCTCCTACTTTGCCACCTAACCATCTCCTCTGTAATCTCTCAGGTGGGCAGATATGCACACACACACCCGCACCCCCCCCCATTATCTGTCTGCTAAACTCATCACTTGCCTCTACCTCGATGAGTGAACATGAGCTTTCGTTAGGTTCATTAGCACGAGTGTCCATGTTACTTTATACAGCTGAGCAGTTCTCAATTGCTCGGCTGAGTAAATGCTTTACTACTGGCATTTCTGGGGAACAGCACCTCGATGAGTGAACACGCGCTTTCGTTAGCACAAGTGTCCATGTTACTTTATACAGCTGAGCAGTTCTCAATTGCTCGACTGAGTAAATGCTTTACCATTGGCATTTCTGGGGAACAGCACATGATTAATGAGCACAGGCCACTCCTGTGCAATGCCTCATAAGCACTCAGCATGGCCACAGGGACAGACATCTGCAGTGCTGCACATCATGATAAAAATCAAAGCCCCCGGGCCAGTGGAAAATACGGCCCAAACCGCACAATCCTTTACAAACGCTTTCTATGGACACCTACAGGAATGCATGGATCGTTCTATCCCAAATAAAACCAAGACTCATTCCTCCAAAGGCAGGAGACCTGTCTGGTGGACCCCAGCCATAAATAAGCTATACAACAGAAGGAGGAAGCTACTACATGACAGAACAAAATCCCAAAACGGGAAGGCATCTCTGATCAGTACTAGCAAGAACCTACGATCCCTCAAAATCATCTAAGGCCAGCTTCGAAAGAAAAATTGCACAAGATGCTAAAGATAATCACAAGGCCTTCTTTAAGTTATGTCAGGAACCTAGGTGGCAACTCCCAGATATGCTCTGAGTTAGTTCAAAATGACAAGATACACTGACCCCACAGACATTGCCAACATCCTAGCAGACAGGTTCAGTGCAAACACCCCCCCTTCCCCCCCAAAAGAGCAAATGTCTAACCCAACAGAGTGTAGCCTCCCTGACATCACAGATGCACAGATGAGAGCTGCCCTCTCCAAAGCAAAAAACACAGCATCAATGGGACCGGACGGTGTCCCGGGCTGCATCTTACATGAACTCCAAGAAGAACTGAACCCTCACATAAAGTCACTGTTCAATCTCAGCCTTACTACAGGATATGTACCCAAGGAATGGCGTACAGCAACAGTGGTCCCACTCCACAAAGGTGGTGCCACAACAGACCCTGGAAACTATCACCCTATAAGCCTAACTAGCCTGGTCTGCAAAGCTATGGAGCATATCATCATGAAACTCAAACAAAGACAATGGGAACCTCCAAACACTGGATCCTACCCAATTCGGCTTTGTTAAGGGCAGATCTTGCCTCTTGAACCTGGTCGACTTCTTTGAAACAGTCACCAAGGCCATAGATGAAGGGAAGGTAGTTCACACAGCCTACCTGGACCTAGCAAAAGCCTTCGACACAATACCCCACTCGGGCATCATAAATAAGCTCACCAGCTTAAATATCAACCCCCATGTCACAAGATTGGTTGCAAATTGGCTCAGGGATAGAACCCACATGGTCAGAATTGTAGGTGCCATGTCAGACTCTAAACCAGTTACAAGTGGCGTCCCACAAGGCTCAGTCCTGGGACCTCTCTTGTTCGGTATATATTTCTCTGAGGTACAGGCTAACATGGGAGGACTATGGCTGACCAAGTTCGCAGATGACTGCAAACTGGGTGCCATAATCGACACGCCGACTGACACAAGCATCCTCCAAAAGGGTCTCACAGAGACGAATAACTGGTGCCAGATCCATGGCCTAAAGCTAAATGCCAAAAAGTGCATAGTCATCCCCTTTGGGAAAAACAAAGTGCCTACAAATTACCACATGGGTGGTAATCCATCAAGTAAGGAAGAAGTAATTAGGGATTTGGGGACCCAAGTAGATAGCAATCTCTCCTTTGACAATCACGTTGCAAAAGTGGTTAGAAAGACCTTCTATATAGCCCACCTTATCACAACAGGGTTCACAACTAGATCAAGAGAGGTCATTGCGCCCCTCTACTCATCAGGCTCATCAGGCCCATAATTGAATACAATGCCCCATTTGGGATGTACCTTACCAGACACCTTCAGCAAGTGGAACGACCCCAAAAGTACCTCACCAAGAGGATCAAGGGACTCAAACAGATGCCCTACTCAGTTAGGCTAAAAAAACTACAGCTCTACTCAGTTGCTTACCGCCTACTCAGAGGCGATCTGTGCCTGACGTATAAAGCAATGTCCAACCCAGAATTAATGGACATGCTCCATCTCAGGAAATCCAAATCCCTTAGAGCTACAAGCTCCAGGGACTTAAACCTCAGCACAGAAATAAATAAGACATGCTGGAGGGACAGATTCATATCCCAGAGGCTCCCCTCACTCTGGAACAAAATCCCAATCCATGTTAGGCAGAGTCCCTCAATGACCCTCTTCAAAAGAAATATTGACGAGTGGATGGGAGATCGTAGGTTTACCCCTGGGTTCTCTTCTGTGTCCCTACTAGACAGAGGCACAGTAAACTAACCTCAAAAGGGCCATCTTCTGTGACCTACTATACAGAGGCACAGTCAACTAATCTAAAAGGGTGGCGAAAGCCAAACACACTCTGGCTAGGCTTATAAATGCCCTAGGGCAGATAGCCTAGTATCAACCTATGAACAAAGCAGTAGGACAGTCTCTGATGCAGAAGTGGTTACCAAGACAGGTAGACCCTATGCATACCTCACAGTAACCTTTCTGAATTCTCCTCATGATAGTCATTTACTTGGACTAGCAAGACTAATGCAAAATACATCTGGATTTTTAAACATTTATATAACAGTGTACTTTAGATGCATCATATCATACATTTAATTTTTTCTCAGTCGCCTTCCACAATCTGTTATGTTGGCCTTATTTCTCTGCAAGTATCATGCCTCAATTTCCTGAGCAGTTAGCATCCTTCCTTTCACTAGGATGTTCTTGTTATTTGATTATCTGGAATAACATGGACATTGTTGTTGTCTTTCAGCTTTTCCCGGTTAGGGGTCGCCACAGCGGAACTCTGGTCCGCCAATGATTGGCAGTAGATTTTCACGAACGCCGAGGTGCCAGCTCGACGTTCAATTTCAACGAAGGCACGCCCATTTATGCATGTCTTTCGAATGCCCACCCAGCCGCGGGGAGGACATGAACATGGACATTAATATACATATTTTGGACAGTACTGTATATTATTTTGGAGAGTACTGCATACTTCAATGAAAATAAAAGGATACTTAAATGTTCTTCACATAGAAATAAAATCCAGCTGTTGCTTAGATTCTGTATTTTTTTTTTTTATTGACTACTGGGACTTCCAGAACCAAATAAATGAGGTCATGAATTGCAGTGTGGTACTGGTACGGAGTTTCCAAATCCATTCTAGTTTGTGAAAAACACACCTTATATGCAGCAGGTATGCATCAGTCCTCCTGAAAACATCCATGGAAAAACAGTACTGCTCAAATTCCAATACCTATTTGGCATATTTGCATACAGCAAAATAATTCTGCACTCAAGTTGCCTCTGGCAATCTGTCAAAGGCTACCAACTGTAGAAAAAGGTTAGCGTAGGAACATCAGTAAATGCTGCTATCTATGAAAGATTACATTATTCTTAGTCTGTGATACAAAGGTGCCCCTATTATGACCCAAGCACTTAAAGGTAGGAAGGATGGACATGTCTATACGTTTTTTTGGAGGGGGCGGGGGAGTGTGTAAGCAGGGCATGTGCACGTGGGTCTGACTGGGGCAACATCTGCTTAGCATCTCCTATGAATGTATCTTGCATGCAAACTTGAAGGGTGGTTCCGTGCTGATACCCACTGCATGTCCATGGACTGTAGCAGTAGACAAAGAGGTAGGCCTCAACAGAAGAAAACAACCCCTCCTGGACAGGTAGACAAATGGGCCATCAGGGGTGGCTTATCAGTTAAGGCAGCCATGTGACAGATGGGGATTTGTAAGCAGTCAGTAGGAGCAAAAGTGTTAAAAAAAAAAATTTTTGAAAACCGTTTTTACATAAATTTCCACAATGGAATATATAGAAAGTAGATTTGAAGCAACACACAGTTAAAACTGAACTTTAGTATATTGG